>NW_005843060.1:38769-48138 GCF_000455745.1 Alligator sinensis
CATCATACCTCAAGCACTCTCATTCACTCTCATTCATCCAGGAACCAATTTACATGGGAGGGCTAAGTATGAGTCACAGCTGCAACACAATTACAATAGAGTATGCCTGGGTAGGGGACACAGAATAGAGACTTGACAAGATAAGATGGAGACTTGACATTACTTTAGGTAACTTACAGGAACAGGCCTAAATCATACACAATCAATAGAAAACAGTAAAAATCAATACCAAAATAACAGAACACTATTTACAATGATATATGGACAATATGAAAGGGGCTTGTTACAGTAATGGCATACAAAAGCTTATCCGGCTTACCATAACTACTTATAAGGCATAGAGAGGGCAGAGAGAAAGTCAGAAATGGTTGGGGATGGGGAGGGAATATATTTTAAGTAAACCCCTCACCCCAACCCCCAAAATGGGGGTTTTGCTACACTAATACATTTTCCACCTGCCCTGTGTCTCTGAAGTCTCAACGCTACCCTTCCATCTCAGTACAAGTCTGTTGCTCTGCCATCTCATCCAAACTCTAAGCTGATCTGGAGTTACTCCACTTGGGGGCTGTTAGGGACACAATCCCAGAGCCCATTCAGGCTTCCAGGACACCGGTACTTCCTAAGGGCAGGTGGAGGGGCTGAGGAATATATCACATGACTGTAATTCGGAGCATCGCTTCATGGGCACTGGGGGGAATTTTCCCTTCTGTTCTACTGCGCATCTAGAGAGCAGTATCTGAACAATTTATTTTAGAAGCTGCTGATACACAATAGATAAGGTCACTTAATGAGGCTTTCACCCTCCTTTGATTCCTGCTTCCCCCAAAGTTTCAAACCAACTGCCTGGCTGGGGCAGCAGCATTTCTAGTCAGGCAGTGCTGAGGGAACCAATTGACTTCATGACTCATTGTAGTCTACCTTGTAAACTGTCCTTCTAAACTCCTCATTGCACAGGTGTTAACAACCCTTGCTTCTTTTTAGTAGTCTTGATGGTCCACCAATTGAGCTATGAATAGGTGTATCGTACACCTTGATTGATGAGAAACTTCTCCAGATCAGTCTTAAAGCCAGTGAGAGACACCGTAACAACATTTAATTCCTTCAATGGATCAAAATCTTGTAATTCCCAGCTTAAGTTCCTTGTAGGCAGCTGTGGACCATATGGGCTTGCTTGTTTCAGTCCAAAGGGCTCTTCTCCTGCCCTAATGACCCCAGGCCTCCCAGCCCCATTCTTCTTCCTGCAGCTCTTGCTCTATCCTCCCTACTCTGTACTGAAGGAACTAGCTCACCCTGCCCCCCATCTCTCTCTGTCTCTTACTCCACCTCCTTTTATCCTTTCCTGTTCTTGGTGCTATCTCGATCATTATCTTCTCCCTTGCAGCTCTGCTCCCACACTGCCCTACAGGACCTCCTAAGCTACATCTCCCATATAATAAGGATCAATTCACTGCAACAAAGCTGTAGAGGCTGAGCAAATCTCACCAGCAATCCAGGTAACCAGCCTGGGTGGGTGTGTGTCCCAAGTTTGCTGTAGCTGCTTCTTGAGGGTTACAGAGATGATATGAGGCCAGCCCAAGGCAGGGCTGCTGGAGGTCCTTTGGCTATAGGGCCTGGCCTCCTGCTTTGGGGAGGAAAAAAGGAAGGGGGAGATGCAGAGATTTTCAGGTTTGCACCTGTCTTAGAATAAACTACTGGACTTAGATTCCCCGCGCTTGAACAAAGGATGTACTCACAGTTGTTTTCATCCTTACAAAGTTTTATTTAAGGATACTCACAGAGGCAGGCGATAGAACAGAGCAGAGAGGATGGTCACCTCACATCAGCCTTAGGCAGCAGCTGCCACCCCGCATGGTTCCCCTTGCCCCGTAGTTTCCCGATTCCGGGGATGCGATAGCCTGTGCCAGGGCTCCGCGCAAGTCAGGACTCTTGCCAGAGTGGAGGAACCATTTGTAACTTGAGAATATACAGCTTATATAGTCTGGAGTAAATAATGTTATCTCGAGCTAGGGATTTGGTTATCTCAAACTAGGAATTTGGGGATGAGTCATGATCCAACACACCTGGTGTTTACCACATTCCACTGTATTACAACATTCTACTATCTAGGTTCATGGTTCGGTCACGCTCGCAGAGCAGGAGGCTATGTGCTGCTTCACTGGCCTACTATGGAATCAGCGTGCAGAACTCTTGCTATTAGCATTAGCATAGCTCTTACTATGACAGTCCACCCCTCGATTGTGAGACAGACCACCAAGAATTTGAGCTCTAACTTGCAATCTTCCTAACCAGTTCGCATACGCTGGATATTATAAAGATGGGCGAGGGACCGAATGCGCAGATACAAAAAGCATGTCCATAATAAGAAGCATACAGCCACAGTACAAATAACAACAATAGGATGTAACAGAAGATTTAATACAACATTTGCTTTAGGGTACCACCCTTTAAAAATGTGCCACCAATGATGCACCATAAGGACATGCTCTTCTTGGGTGATTCTCAGTAGTTCACCACGCTGGGTCGTTATCAGGACTCCAGTTCGGGCAATGGTGGTAGCTATTTTCTGGAGCTGATGAGTGATTTCTTCATGCTGGTCAAGTAACTGCTCAAGCTGTGTAAAAGAAACATTAAACGATATCACACACAGAGGAATGGGGAGGGTAGAGTGCATGGCTTCATGTGAGACATTAAGGAAGGGGACACTCTCCTTGGTACATAGGTTGGTAAAAATCATCACCTGATGGCGGCATTCACACATAGGGGGTGAGGAGACCGTATCCCCATTCCACTGAATTGGCTTAGGAGAAAATGCACAAGCTGTCCCATTCCTTAAGTCATATGTGAGGGTCTCTTGTAACCACCAGCATTCCCACCTACAATGACTGGGGTCATGACTGTAAGTGCATGGCTCATACAAATGGTTATGAGCTGGGCACACCCATCCCACCGGCCAATTCTCACAATCATCTATGCGATGAGTCCTATTCATTAAATCAATATGGGAACCCTCAAACGTTGGGCCCACCATTGATCTTCAAACAACTGGGGGAATATCTGCATTTCACACTACACAGCAGGCCAGGTCTGATTAATGGCTAGTTTAAACTCCACTGTGCAAACTGAGGTATACACCACTGGGTGTACTAAGGGAGGGGTTGCAGCCACCCCTCAAACTGTATCCCCAGGGCCTTTCACCATTCTGACCCTGAGGATCCTTGTATGACAGCTCTTAAGTTATGATATTGCTGATATGCCTGCAATTGCCAAAGCATACACAAGGTGGCCTTCTGAAAGGTGGTTTGCTTCTTCAAGATGCCAGTTATTTCAAGAGTGGTCTGGTTAAGCCATTGCCAAAGATGATAGGTACCAACTAAATGTGTCCCAGTCAACCAAGGCAATAAGGGTCCCCAAGAACCTATCAATTTTAGGGCATGTCCATCAAGCGAGCCCAATTTACTCAACTTATTCGCTAAGGTTTCAATGTCAAAGCTATTGACCACCCCTGTGCCTGCTCCAATTCCCCCTAGGATAGTATCGCTTATATCTCTCTTAACTCGCAGTGTATGTTCCAACCAGGGGGCAGATTCCTTTTTTTGATTTTTGAAGGTCTTCCTCGGTTATATTGATGGTATACTGAACATGATGGATGCAAGGTCCTTCTCACACCGTGCGACAGGTTGACCTAACCCTAGCTATGTGGGGTTTCCAGGTGGGCATGCTAGGTTGGTGTCTAATCTCAAGCAGTTGAACCCACCATCCCCTCCCTGTTATGATGCTTGTATTATAACAAATCAGGGTGGAGTTTGGAGAAACTTGGGTCATCAGGATTTTACTCCCGGATCTGCTATCCCAACTTCCGGATAAGTTTTTCAGGCTCTGCTGTCAGCCATATTTGCTTGATTGTGGTACGTTTAATGGTGGGGGGGGGGGGGGGGGGGGAAAAGCAAAGGGAAAAAGGAAAAGTTTACTGTAACCATCTTATTACAATACAAAGTCTCCCACCCTTTCCCAGGTGATGGTCCTACCTTACATGAGTTGCTATCAACACTTAAATTTAAAAAGAGACAGGACCGCGAATCAGGGGGGCATGTATAATTGCCAGAAATGTGGTTTCGAGTTGCACCTACCCATCCCTCACGGTATTGGTAGGTAGCCGCAAAGGCTGCTTCTCTACAGAGATACAAGCAAGACAAACACACAAAACAGTACATGACAAAGTTAAAGTGACGCATAGCAAAAACAGGCCACAAGCCAAGCAGTCTACCCAACAGCGTCTTCAACTCAATCCCAATCATCTGGATTGAGTGCTCAGGGTTATAATCCCCTTGCTTTCAATTGGTTCCTAGGTCTCAAATGGTACCAATTTCCACCCCTAGGTGCTACCCAATCAGTATTACCTTCTCCTTCGGCTATGAGTTCAGCGGGTATAGGATCCTTCCCAGGTTGGTTTACCCACACCCGTTGCCCCGTAGATTCAGAGCTATCCTGATGCTGCACCTTTGAAGAACTTGATATCTGTCCATTAACAGACACAAGGGGAGCAGGTAGAAGCAATAGTTGGGCTATTCAATCCCCCTTTTCCCAGGTAAAAGGGGTTTCCCCCAATTGTGCAGTATGACCTTCACCTCCCCCCCGTAGTCTGGGTCAATCACACCTCCCTCGGTCACCACCCCTCGAGCCTCAAGCCCCAACCGAGATTGTATTTGCCCAAACCAGCCAGGAGGAAAATTCACAGACCAATTCAAAGGTACTACTGCTGTCTGTCCCACATCCAATGTACCTCTTTCAGGTGCTGCTAAATGCATACCCACTGATCCAACAGTCATGGGGGTGGGAAGAAAAAAAGGTTTATGGTTCTGTATTGGTTTTATGGATAATGGGAGCATTGTATCTCCCAATGGGAGCATTATCTCTCCCAATGCTCCTTCCTCCATCCCTTTCTTCCTGCATCCATGCATCCTATCCATAGGTGATTGTCCTCTGACAAGTTCTCTCTTATTAAGGGTAGCCACCATTTTAGGCAGTTGAGAGGGCCACCCCTGGAGGGTCAGGCCCAATGTTTTGGTCAGTAATTGCTTCAGTTGACCATTCCATCGCTCAGTGAGGCCTGTTGCCTGCGGGTTGTACGGCACACGAAATGTCCAAGTAATGCCAAGTCCAGCTGCCCATTGTTGGGGAAGCAATGAAGTGAAGTGTGTACCTTGATCAGAGGAAAGCTCCCGGGGTATGCTGTGAATATGGACAAGATGTGCCTCCAATACACGGATGGTGGACGAGGCATCTGCCTTCTGGATTGGTACAGCATTCCCATATCCGGAGAAAGTGTCAATGGCCGTCAAAGCATAGCAATAATGATTTATTGCTTGCAGTGGCTCAATATAGTCATCTTGCCATTTCTCAGCTGGTCCATGTCCTCTGGGGATATGGCCTAGCCTTTTGTTCAAGTGCTTCTGTGCCAATTGACATCATGGACACCGGGTTGCCGCTGATGTGGTTTCACTCCGTGTTATGGGCAAGTCACGTGTGACTGCCCAGGCATAGGCCGAGTCCCTTCCTGCATGTCCTGATTGCTGGTGTATCTAGTTGGCTAAAGCATCGGTCTGACACTCCAACACTGGCTGGGTCAAAGCATCAACATGGTTGTTCCATTTATGTTCAGGATTCCCAGTGTTGATGGGTTGGTAGGCATCCACCTGACCAACATGAATTTCTATTGCCTCATATTTTACAGCTAGTTGTTTCCACAGGTCCTGGCCCCATAAGTCTTTTCCTCTGATTTTCCAGTTCAAGGCCTTCCAGGTGCCAGACCATACGGCTAAACCATTTGCCACTGCCCAGGAATCAGTATAGATCCAAACTGCCAGGCTTTGCCATTTGGTCTCATAATCCACCACCAGCATAAGAGCTCTCAACTCAACCCATTGGGAGGAGGCCCCCATCCTGGTATCTTTGAGTTGGTGGCTAGTTACAGGGTAAATGGTGGCCACAGTCCACATGCGAATAGGACCCTCATATCGCGCTGAACCGTCTGTAAACCAGGCAGCCTTCCTTTGGTCAGGTAGCAGATCGTCATAGCAAGGGGCCCATGAAGCAAGTTGGGGGGACAAGATTGCAATGGGTAACAAATCCAGTCCACCTTCCACTGGTGCCGGCAGGGTAGTTATTTCTTCATGAAGTTTGCTTACACCATGGGGGCCGGGCTTTGCGCACTCTTGTATGTACCACTTCCATTTGATAATAGAGGACTCTTGGGCTCTCCTGGTATAATGGTAATTTCAGAGCCAGTATCTAATAGTCCTATAAAAGTTTCAATTCCTCCAGCTGGCCATTCCACTGTCACTCAGGCATATGGCCTCCGGTCCCCCCGTCGGGGGAGGCCCACACTCCGGCAGGAGGGACTTTGGCCATCATGTCATTGTGGCTGGGGAGTGCGAAACTGCCTCAAGTCAGGGTATAACGGACGGGGGAGGGGCGGCTGAGGGTGGGACTCCCTCCACAGGGGCTCTCTGTCTACTTAAAAGCTGATACTTCTGCACCAAAACCTTCATGGGTTGCTCATCAATTTCTTCTTTGGGCACCCCGTGGCTTATGAGCTAGACCCATAAATCCCATCAAGCAACAGCTTTTTATTCCCTCCCTGCTCCTTTTCTGTTTGCTTCTGAACCACCCACGTTTGTGAACCCCCAGCCTCCACCCGAGGAGTATTCTCTAACAATTTGGCAGCTATGTCCCCGACCGTATTCCCCTGTTGTTCCGCCAATAGGAGGGACACGTGGGTACGCGGATGGGAGAGAGCAGTATTGATTAACAAATTCTTAATCTGAGATGTAAAAGGCATATTCTCTGGACCTTTGCCTACCCGCCCCCCTTACATCCAATTTTGCATTGCTTCTTCCCGCAAAATCCCCAGTCCCTCCTCCATGGTCCGCCAAGACCGCCACGTGGCCCTGGGTCATCATGATCTCCCCTCTCTGGCCACCTGTCCATTCATCATTCTATACACCAATCTAATAGCGGAGCATGAGCGCCCACTGGGGCTTGTGCAGTACACATTGTAGCATTATATAAAGTGTCTCTTGTTAGATTTCCTAACGCCTTCAATTCAGCTACGGTGACACTTACATGTGCACCATCTTCATCAAGTACCCTTAATATTCATGTTTTTAGTCCCTCTTTTGGCCCTTGTCAAAATTTCTCTGCCAAGGTACCCAATTCTGCTCTTGTGTACCCCCTGATCTCCTGGGATCTACTGACTCCTGCAGGTCCCTGGGTAGTACAATCATAATGTACTGGTTGTGCAAATGCAAGTTGGCACTCCCCACTATCCAAACCCTCAGCATTTTTGACCTAATCACTCCATATATTCCCATCCCACTCTTCCGGATCTATCCACTGACCTGTGATCCTCCTAGCATCCTGTAAAGGTATTCCTGTCATCGCCGGAGCTGCTTCCGGCTTAGCAAGCTGGGAGACCAGCTCTGGCGGGGAGGAGGAACATTTAGGGGGAGGGAGAATCAAGTTGTTTAGAACATAACTCATGCAATATTGTTTCATTCAAATTCAAAAGCGTCTGCCAATGGACAGCCTGATCGAGCTGCTCCTGCAGACGGGCATTTTGTGTGCTCAGACGTTCAAGCACTGTAAGGAGCAGCCAAGAGACGGTGCGTCTAGCACCACTCTCCCCTTCAGACTCAAGCTCCTTCTCAACCCACCGTTGCACCTCGGCGGGAGTTACAGGGCAGTCCTCCTTACTCCAATAAACAGATGAACTCAATTTACAGAGTGCCTTTGCTACCCCATACCACAACCCGGTATCCGGCCAACCCAGCATCCTTCTTTCCGATCCCTCTCCCTTCCCCTTCCACAGCCTCTTAAATAGGTCCATGCCAAACGTCAGGGGAATCCCACTTTTTACACCAATTGTCTTAGAATGAACTACTGGGTTCAGAAGATTCCCTGCGCTTGAACAAAGGACGTACTCACAGTTGTTTTCACCCTTACAAAGCTTTATTTAAGGATACTCACAGAGGCAGGTGATAGAACAGAGCAGAGAGGACGGTCACCTCACATCGGCCTTAGGTAGCAGCAGCCACCCTGCATGGTTCCTCTGGCCCCGGAGTGTCACAATCCCAGGGATGCGATAGCCTGTCCCGGGGCTCCACGCAAGTCAGAACTCTTGCCAGAGCAGAGGAACCATTCATAACTTAAGAACATACAGCTTATATAGTCTGGAGTAAATAATGTTATCTCAAGCTAGGGATTTGGTTATCTCAAGTTAGGAATTTGGGGATGAGTTGTGATCCAACACACCTGGTGTTTACCATGTTCCACTGTATTACAACATTCTACTATCTAGGTTCATGGTTCGGTCATGCTCACAGAGCAGGAGGCTATGTGTTGTTTCACTGGCCTACTATGGAATCAGCATGCAGAATTCTTGCTATTAGCATTAGCAAAGCTCTTACTATTACAGCACCTTTAGGTTTCAGTCACTGATTTAGCTAGCACCGATCTCCTGGTGTAGGTAACACAACTTCTAATTCATCCATCCATCCATGCACCCATCCCAAACTCTAATGGGTGGATGGGTATAAACTGATCAGGAAGCAGAAGCAGGGAAGAAGAGGAAGAGGAGTAGTTGTGCGTTATGTGAAAGAGGTGTATGACTGCTTAGAGCTCCATGATGGAACTGGAGACGGGCCTGCTGAAAGTCCTTCGTTCAAGGTGAAAGGGGAGAGCAACAAGGGCGATGTTGTGGTATGAGTCTGCTATAGATCACAAGACCAGGAGGATGAGGTAGGTGAGACTTTCATCAAACAACTAGCACACGTTTCCTGATCACAGGCCCTGGTTCTCATGTGGGACTTCTATCACCATGGGACAACTTCATGGTGCAAGTGTTGGTGAGGCGAACTAGGGAACATGCTCCTTTAATGTATTTCTCAGAAATGGGGAAGAATTGGTGGGAAATGTACTACTGGATGGCAACTTGGGCAGAGCAACCATGAGCTGATTGAGTTTAGTATCCTGCAGAAAGGAAGGCAGAGCAGCAGAGTATAGACCCTGGACTCCAGAAAAGCAGACGTCGACTCACTCAGAGAACTGATGGGCAGGATCCACTGGGAGGCCAGTTTGAGTGGGAAGGGAGTCTAGGAATGTTGCTTGTACCTGAAAGAAGCCTTACTGAGGGCACAGGAGTGAACCATCCTGGTGCACAGGAAGACTAGAAAGTATGGCAGAGACCAGCTTGGCTGCAATGAGTCTGCAATGTATTGAAAAACACGACATGCTTTGACTCCAAACCTAAGCCACTTTTAATACCCTCAGTCAAATGATGCTGCTTGAAAATATAAATGTAGTGTCAGCAGG
>NW_005843060.1:48169-49386 GCF_000455745.1 Alligator sinensis
GATTATGCATCTCAAGAAACGCATTCCTTGGCCCCCGAAGTAGAAAAAAGGAGGTGACATTTTGGAAACTTCCATGACACGACCCATTCCAAAGAGGTTCAAGTGGAATGGCAAAAGTGGAAAACTTTGAGATTTTTGACCGGAATAACTTGATTTGACCAAATGACGGGATTTTTCATGGTTCCTTTTCATGGTTCGATGGAAAAAAACAAAGGCCATTATCATAGTGGCCACAAACCAGTGTGAAAATGCACCACAAGAAACATTTGCATCATCAATACTAAATATAATAAGTAAGAAATTAATTAGGAATTCAAGACCAACATCCAAATTAAATGCTACCTAACAGTGCACTCACTCAGGAGAAATGTAAAAGGGAGTCATAGTGCTTCTGTATGGTATATTATAAATTAGTCACCATTGCTAATCACTGTACAGCCTGCCAAGAAAAGAAAAAGGAATCCACAGAAACTAAGCTAACATCTTTACAAATACGAACTTTAGGCAGATGTAGAAGCCGGGGTTTCTATCGAGGACAATTCAGAGGCAGGGGATGTGGTCGTGGGATGGGATGAGGAGAATTTCAGTCCCAAAATAATGACAGTTGTTATTATTGTGGCCAACCAGGACACTGGAAGGCTCAATGTCCTCACTGGCCTGGCCAGCCAGGGATGATATTTAACCAGCCACCACCTCCTCTCACTCAATTTTCTGTCCCGAATCAAGAATCCTCCTGTTAGGACAGACTGAGGAATGATAACATTATCACAGCCCCGCTTCTCTTACTTAATCAAGAGGATCCCTTCATTTCCTGTTTAATACATGGCACTCCTACAAAATGTTTAGTAAACACCGGTGCAAGTCACTCTACTCTCTGAGCTGAAGAATTTTCTACAACCTCCCTCTCCTCTGCTGTTGTAAACGCTGCAGGAATTTCAAATCAGATAGTTCCTCATCCTGTTTCCCAACACTTACATGTTTCTCTTAGCCCTGTTTCTGATCAACATGCCTTTCTCCTCTGTCCTTGTTCTCCTGTTGATTTGTTAGGCAGAGATTTGCTTTGTGAACTCAGCTGTACTATTTATTGTTCTCCCAATGGTGTTTATTTGGATGTTCCCTGTGTTAATGAAATGGCTGTACTTGCTACTCTAGCTAGCTCACCTCCTGAGCCTTAGTCCCCTAATCTTTCTGTGTTACAAAAGGAAATCATAAAGGCC
>NW_005843060.1:49690-50764 GCF_000455745.1 Alligator sinensis
TTGATGATCTGCTCTTAGCATCTACCTCCCTTAAAGCCTGTAAAGCTGATTCGTTAACTCTCCTCACCTCTCTTGCCCTAAAAGGCCATAAGGCATCTAAGAAAAGCTACAACTTTGTCTCCCTCGTGTTCACTATTTGAGTTATGATATTTCCGCTGGAGAACGACTGCTTTCTTCTTCTAGGATAGAAGCTATTCTTAAAATCCCTAGACCAACTACTGTGTCCCAAGTGCGTACCTTCCTAGGCATAGCTGGCTACTGCCACCAGTGAATATTTGGCTATGCCTCTATAGTCAAGCCACTGCAAAACCTGACTCTTGTTAATACCACTGAGCCTTTGCCCTGGACTTCAGAAGCCGAAGCCGCTTTTGCCTCTGTTAAACAAGCTCTGTAGCAAGCTCCTGCCCTAGGCCTTCCTGATTATACTAAACCTTTATTCTTTTTTGTCATGAAAAAGACGGATTTGCACTTGCTGTGCTCACTCAAGCACATGGAGACATGGAGCTGCTATTACTGTTGAACTGTCCTGTACCCTTGTATTAGGTTATCCCCTTACTGTTGCTGTCCCACATGCTGTAGCAGCCCTTTTACTAAAAACTAAAACTCAACACCTTTCAAATGCTAGATTGACTAAGTATGAAATTTTGCTTCTTTCTGCTGAAAATATTACTTTAACTAGATGTCTTGTTTCAAAACCTGCCTCCCTGTTGCCTACTCTTTCAGATTGTGAACCCCACGATTATATTGCTGTTACTGCCCACCTAACAATGCCCCGCACTGATCTAAAGGACACCCCCTGCAAAACCCAAATCTAGTATTTTATGTTGATGGGTCATGTCAAAGAAACTCAAAAGGTTCTCTTGTTGCAGGATATGCAGTATGTTCCCAATATGATGTTATAGAAAGCCATCACTTGCCCAATGTGTATTCAGCTCAAGTTGCTGAGCTTGTGGCCCTTACCAGGGCTTGCACCCTAGCCTCTGGTACCTCTGTTAATATTTACACTGATTCTTGCTACGCCTTTGGTATTGTACACGATTATGATCAACTTTGGAAGCAAAGAGGCTTCCTCAC
>NW_005843060.1:51002-51412 GCF_000455745.1 Alligator sinensis
TTGCCCTCCTCCAAGATCAGGCTCCAGAACCAGAAAAATATATGTGGAGACTGGCTGGGTGTTTGTTACACCCTGACCATTTGTGGCGCTCCCCGGACAGCTGCCTGGTTGCCCCAACTGTCCTTCTTCCCTATCTTGCTTGCATACACCATGGCATAGCACATGTGAGCAGAGTGGGGTTGGTAGAAGCTGTTAAGCTTGATTGGTTTGCTCCAACTTTGCCATCTGTGGCTCAACAATACTGTTATACCTGCCCTATTTGTCAAGCCCATAATGTAGGAAAGCCTGTAAAAACAAAAAAAAGCAGTACATCCCCCACCTTGGGGGCCATTTGTAAATTTACAAATAGATTTTATTCAAATGCAGAAATGTTGTTCTTATGAATATGTTCTTGTTATTGTATGTATGTT
>NW_005843060.1:51542-57180 GCF_000455745.1 Alligator sinensis
GTATTCCTTTATCCATAAACTCCGATAGAGGAACTCATTTTACTGGGCAGATAATGAAAGAAGTCTGCAAAGTCCTGCAAATCCAGCAGAACTTTCATTGCCTGTACCATCCACAGGCCTCAGGCCAAGTAGAATGCCAAAATGGCATTAAAAAAATTAACTGGCTAAAATCTGTGCTGAGACACTTGAAATGGCCAGATGCACTTCCCATAGCCCTTTTGAGTATGAGATCTACTGTCAATCGAAAGACTGGACTTAGCCCACATGAAATCCTGATGGGAAGATCCATGAGGCTCCCCGCCTCACCACCTGTTGCCTCCCACTTTTGCGATATACATTTACTTGATGATACTATTTTAGACTACTCTACGGCACTAATGAAGTGTGTTAAGGCTTTTCATTCACAGGTACAAGCAGCTCTCCCCAAGGAACCAGATGAGCCAAGCCATTCCATCCTGCCTGGTGACTGGGTCCGTGTAAAAGTCCATCAACGGAAATCATCGCTGGAACCCCGCTGCAAAGGCCCATTCCAGGTACTCCTGACAACCAACACTGCAATAAAGTGTCAAGGACTCCAAACATGGATCCATGCTTCACACACTAAGAAAATATCAGGCCCATTAGACCCAGAGTGTCCTCCATATCAACCTTGTAATCAGCTTCCACAGACTGTTAGTGAGCCTAGCACCTGCCAACAGGAGAGCTCAAGACCAGTAGTGAGCCAAGTGCCTACCAGCGAAGAGGATTTGCCACTACAGAGCAAAGAGGATTTACCACTACAGAATGAAGAAAATGTACCCCAACGACACCACTATGCCCTTTGGGAAAGGAAAAAGGCCTCTACCTAGTTCCTAGTTCCTGAGGTGGGGTTGGTTAGTCGTGAATTGGGTACTTCTCAGTCTTTCCTTTTGGATCATCTTATATGAACTTAAAGGCTCACCAACTAAAAAAAAACTTTGTAAATCAGACTAGACTTCAAAACAGGTCAAAAAGATCACTCCCACACTGGCATGCTCACCAAAATGCTTTTCTTCAACTGTCTTATCAATATGAAAGGATTTAAATGTTTCTAAATGTTGGGTATGTTCCCACTTGCCTCCTAGTACAATGACAAGAGTGCCCATAATTGCTTTATCCCTTAATTGGACTGACTTTTGTGATATGTATGTTAAAATAGTGAAAAGGTAAAGAGAAAGAAAAATTAAAAGTTAAAAGGCTCATGACTATAAATATCTAATATGTTGTGCCAAAAAGGCCCAAAAGGGGGGAATGTGGAAGTAAGTTTAACCAGGCCTCTTACTTGACTAAGAGGAGAGACAAAGAGAGAGAAAGAGAAGAGAAAAAGATGCTGATGCTATGTGTTTCAAAATGTTCTAAGATAGGAAAAAACCTTCCTGCCTTGTTTTATCTTGATATACTAAGCTCTGTGTGTAGATGTTAACCTCCTCCTTTCCCCCGAACCAGAAGCTGATAACTGTTCCCAAAACACAGTGGTTTTTTTTTCTGAATAAGTAAATTGCTTATGTGTGACAAACAAATGATCAACTTCTTTCTGTTTCTTTCAAGGTTGCTTTGTCTGAACCCTGTATCTTTTCTCGCTGTCTAAAGTATAAATACACTTGTAAACTTGTAGAGGTCAGAGATCCTTTGAGAACCCTCCTTGTGATCACTGGTATAGCTCTAAATAAACCAAGATGGCTCTGCCAATTCTGATACAACCACAACACAAAGTTTGATTTCTTCCACAACATCTTGTGCTAATTTGGGGGTTAATGATGTTTATACTATTGGAATTAGTCAGCTTATGGCTTAGGAAGAAGTCACTTACCAGCAGGCCACTCCCAGCCAGCATTATACCAATGTGCCTGGTATAATTCCCACCAGAGAGAAGACTGCCAGTGCCTTCCTTCATGCCAGCCCCTGGGCTTCTTGGGGAAAGCAACCTCCCCGTAGCCCAGTACCTGAGTCCACTGGGCTCAGAAGCTGCAGGGCACGTGTGTATGGATATGGAAGGAAACAGACGTAGGGAAATAGTTCCTCCAAATGCAATTGTCTGCGGGAAACAGGAAGTTCAGAAAGCAGCAGGCCATGGTTGCCTCTAAGCCTATCAGTTTCTGTCATTTCCTGGGTGTCTGATAACTTTTACAAATGCCATTAACTGGCACTGTTGTAGGCCCTCCATGAATTGCATCATAGGATTAGTGCTGCACTTTCAGCCAGAAGAGGACTTTCTGGTGACGTGGACTCATAGGCCAGAAAAGCCATCCATCCAGATCCACTTCCTACTCCACCAAATCCTAGGACAATCCAATCCAGAATGGGTAGTGTGATATGGAAGGCCTTGCTGAGGTTCATAATACTGAGATGACCAGTTTTATAAAACCCTGAAGAAGGCTAAGATTAAATGAACTGCAAAGAACCCAAGTACTCTCTGGAGAGACTACTGCAGTCTGGAGAGTTCGCAGCGCACACTACCACCGCACATTCTTTTAGACACGTCCCCACTGAAGTGAAGGTTGTGTTCTCACTCGTGTTGTACTGACCTGCTTGTTCACTGTCAATTCCTCAAAACAAGCCCTTCGGAGCTGCTTTGCTCCAGGCCAAGTTCCAACCCAGAGCTGAAGTTTTATGGGGGAGTTTGAAAATCTGAGAAGATATTTGGGGATATTGGCAGAGATCAAAAAGTGATTCCTTTTCTCAAATACTTTCCTATTACAACATGCAACGTTAGCCTGCAGAAACACAATGCCTGCACAGAGGGCTCAGGCCATAGGCTTTTTAAGAGATCAAAGGGAAACCATGGTGTGGAGACCTTGGACTTAGTGAGTGTGAGAGTTCAGCACTTTCCCAGAAACTGAATGGTTGATGATTCAAATGAATCCATTTTCCAAGTTTAAATGCCAAGAGGGAAAACTGCTAAAATGGTGAGCATAGACTTTCCTTCCTCGGCTCAGCAAATGAGAGGCGCAGAACATGGTAGGAGACATGGAGGGTTTCACCTACAGTCTGTCTCCTTGGCAGGTACCATCTCCTTCATCCCTGAGGGAGCAAAATAGCTGAGCTTTGCAAACACCAAGTCCTGACTCACCCAGAACCCAACAAGGCCATGAAGGATTGAGGGGCCCAATCCCCCATTGGGATCTGGCAAGCTCTTCCTAGAAGCCAATTCTCAGGGCTATGCTGTCCTCCAGATGGCAACAAATTGGCTCTCCTTCTGCAGCCGGTCTCCCAAAATGTTGGCAGGACAAACTGAGGTGTGAGTTGACAGCGGGGAATCTGCTGGACATGCTCGTGTTGTACATGGGAACCTGGTAAAACAGCCTGACTTCCAGGCCCACTTAAAATCCAGTCACGAACCTCAGGGACCTTTGTGCCATGCTGAGGGTACAGCAGGATCCTACACTGCAGGGAGCTTGGGGACAGGCTGCGTCACACACTGTCCTTTCTGGGGCACCAGGGCACTGCCAGTGCAGTCTACTTCACCCATTCTGTGTCTGCGGCTCTCCTGGCTGGTTTGGAGGCTGAGAACCCAATGGTCTTCCCTCCTGGCCTCTATTGTGGGATAAGACCCTCCTTCCAGCTGCACAGGAGCTGTGGCCAGGTCAGAGCGATTATTTTGTCATGAACTGAAAGTAATATAGTATATCATGGGTGTACAGTGTGCACCTCTCTTGTAGAGCCACTGCTCCCATTGCAGTCAGTATGGGCACTGAATTACAAATATAATCAAACAGGAACACAGCTGTTGAACTATTACTGCAAAAAATGATGATTTCTCAAGCTACCGAAGCACTTCAATCTGAATGCATCTGGGATGGGACTCAGAGAGGTGTGCAAAGTGGGCCTGCCTACTTTCCTGCCAGCTCTCCTTCCCATCTACCTCTCTGCTTCTCTATTTACATATCTAGAGTGGACCAGGCTGCCTGACTCCTTAGATGCCCACCTGGCCAGAGGCAAAGGAGTTGAGGTTGAAAAGATTTCAGGGTTCATTCCTGGGGAGCTGTCATAGAACTGGGGATCCTTGGGCTTCCATGCACATAAACAAACAACTGAAAACTAAGGGCCTGAATTTCTACAAGATATAGCCAGGCTTGGGGTTTGCATCCTAAAATAGGGAGAAAACTTTCGAAAATTACAACAGCTTTTATTTCACTTGGACTAGTCATGTTGCATCTACTACTATAGTAACATATTATATCTCCTATTGGAGTAACATGTTACATCTACTACTGGAGTCTGGAGTAGTCATGTTACATCTACTAGGATCATTTCCATGGAGTTCCTAAATGAAAAGTGCCTACTCGCATCAGAGATCTTCACAGCCCAGATCAAATTGTAAAATCTGATGCAGGAACACACAACAGGCAATGTGGAAAACTCAGTTCTGCGTAGAAAGTCTATGTCATAAAGTTGCATTTTTGATGCACAAAATCGCACCGATTTTAGCATGCGTTATGGCACTGGGACTGCATGGAAATACTCTCCTTTTTCTAAACACAGCTGTCAGAGTTGCAGACCAAACTCTCAGGTATTGCTAGTCAGCCTAGCTCTAGTGACTTCAACAGAGCTAGGTTTATTTCCACCATCTATCTTGCCCAGAATAGCCATGTGTAAAGTTGCAGAAGCTCTCATAGCTGAAACAGAAATAGGCAGGGGAACAGGACAGCATAAACAATGCACATCACCTGCTAAAGTGATTGAAGGTGTGAGGTTTGGAAACTACAATGCAGCTGTGACTTCCAAGCTTTCAGACCACACTCTCACTGCTGCTGGGTGTCAGCTGAAAATGAGCAGCTGGGCAGGGTCCTCACCTAATTTGTGAGGATGTTCTTGTGCTGTCTGCCCAACTCACTGACTTTAAACATCAGAGCACCAGGCAGCATCTTTTGCAGGAGGGGCTTCCCACAGTTATCAGTTACATATGGTTCATACCAGGGGCATGATTCATACCAGGAGGCCTTTCTAATTCTCTAATCCCTAAAATTCTTGGAGCAAGACAAACCTCTAAGGGGTTGCCAGACTTACTGAACTATGTTAGTTATTACACATAGTCAGTTTGGCATTGCATAGTAAAGCCTCTACTATAGGCAAAAGCCATTCTGAAGTTTGGGGCCTACAAACTGATGTGAGCAAAGTGAATGGAGAAGGGCATGGTACACCACAAACAGCTCATAGTGGGAAATTGTGACTCGGAGCACTTCCAGTCACTGCCCTGCGCCGCCACAGCCTCCCAATAGCCGGGGGGTGGGGGGGAGGCAGGGGAAGCTTGCCCCGCTGTCCCCTCCACTTCCCTCTGCCAGGACTCCGTGCCACCACCACCTCCAAGCGTTGGCGCCGCCCCACCCGGTCCTGTTTCTTGTAGGTGGCAGCAGCACAGGGTGGTGGTGGTACGGTGCTGGCCTTGTCCCTCAGCTACATCCCTTCTATCCCCTCTGTCCCCGCAGTCATGGCAGTGCTCTGTCCCTACTGTCATTCTTGACAGACAATTTGCTAGATGTGCAGTCCTCACCCCACCACTGCAGCTCCGCCGCCTCTATCCCTGCTGTCATGGCAGTGCTACACTGTCCCACTCCATCCCTGCCATTCCCTCCGTCTCCCTCTGCCACCACCCTGCGCTGCCACCACCTCCAAGCTTCGA
>NW_005843060.1:57360-63159 GCF_000455745.1 Alligator sinensis
TGTACACCTATGTATACATGCGTCTATCTGTAATGGTGTGAAGTGTTCATGTACATACACACAAACACATGCGCATAAATATAAAACATCTTAATTTGCCATTCATGAAATGAAAAAAATTGAATTCAAAAGGACACTGGGACAGATATTATTTCACATGTTGGGTAAATGGACTTAGGTGCCTAAGAATGACTCTATCCAACCTTGCTTGTATGTCAAAAGCACAGTTACTGCAAAACATGAGTGGGCCCTGCTCCTCCTTGCCTATTTTTATGACTCATCCTTAAAGGTCAGGTGACGCATCACAAAAGTAGATGCATTAGGGATTCAGGGACTTAACAGGTATACAAAGGAATCATGCGCAGGCATCTAAATCCACTTAGATGTCCTATAAGTTGAATAGAACCTGGCCTCTTACTCTTAAATTTGATGTATTTTATTTTTTTATAATTTAAAACCTTAAAACATATGTTTCTGAACAAAATGTTGTTTTCTGTCCCCAAAAATGTTTTGTGTGACCTAAAATTATATTTTAGAGAATAAAATGGACCTAAAACCTTGGAATTACAAATTTTTTGCATGTTGTTTTCAAAGTTATAAAAGAAAAGGTGTTTAAAATAATAGTTGCATGATGTGTTTGTGTAAGAAAGTGATTCTCATGGTGATTCTCGCCTGTGAGAGTGCCATCAGTCTCTTTTAAGACTCCTAGAGGGAGCACTCTTAGGTGTCCAAGCACCTACACATGAATCACACGATAAGCCCACAGGTTTCCAATAGGAATATATGGTTTCAGAAACATTCTGATCTGTCGTGGTCTTTCTGAGTTGGTTGCAGTAGAAGAATTGCTCTATTACCTTTTTGTACTCAAGAAAAAAAAATAGTGAAAGCTAAGAGCTGACATTTTCCAAGGGGTGTCTCAGTGCTAATGGGTGGGGTGCCCTGAGTCTAAAACTGGAAAACCCCTCATCTAAGAAATTCCCAAACTCCAGCTGTTCAGAAATTACAGCCAGAGAGACAATCGCTCCTTCACATTTCTGGAGGCATTTGATGTCAATACAATTTCCATACATAGCATACCCCAGAAACCACATGGGAGCCAACGAGGAAATCTCAACATTTATTTGTCGGGCACTGGAGGAGGGTTAGGGTCACAGGCCAAAGAGCTTAGGAGACTGGAAACACACTGGTGAATACATTAGATACATACACTTAAGACAAACATAACAGGCGGGTAAGCGTTGAGGTACACACACTCAGAATAAACATAACAGGAGGACAGGCAGTCACCCAGTGGTAGAACCATTCAGTAACAAATAACAAGGTAACCAGCAACAAATACTATCCACAGGATATTTACACTGAGGAACCCCTGAGATCTCCCTCGACTCCAGAGTGTCCTCGAACCAGGCTCCAGTCCCGCTGTGCACGGGGGTTACTCTGCACCCAGGCGCTGCACCTGAGCCCTGCCACCAAGGCTCGCAGAATGGCATCACTGTGAACTCAGTCCCACCACTTGAGCTCCACTGCTATGTTTTGCCACGGCAGCCCCACTGCAGCTACTGGATCTCTGCCACACGTCTCACCAGCTGCAGCCTCTCAGGATCAGCCCCGCTGCAGTTCCTGGGTCTCTGCTATGTGTCTTGCCAGCTGCAGCCACTGCTGCTCTGGTGCTCGCTGTCCCTTGACCATCGATTCACAAGTGCAAACCCTAGCTTCCCACTGGCTTCCTTACCCTTTCCCCAGGAGCCTCTGTGAAATGGAGTTTAGCTGCCATTGTAATCCATTACAGGTGGATGTTAACTGGTTGATAGTGGATTACATTTGATATATCAGTTATTGTGCAGGAAGCACGATTCAATGAGTGAGGGGTCCTGTTCTACAGGTAGGGAGCCCGTGGCTGCGGAAGAGCCACCAGGCCTGTTCTGAGGAGGTAGAGACAAATTCCAGGGAGAAATCCCAGATAAAATGGGTGTGGGTGTGAAACTCACTGAGTGGAAACAACTAATTTACAATGGACAAAAGAGCAGTGGAGCATGTAGACTCTGAAGCCTACAACAAGTGACAGGGAGGGGCAGGGGCTACTCCATGACTGGTCTTTGGGACTGGACTTCCCTCTTTCTGTCCCACATGGTAACTCTGTGGCCAGCGCACTGAGATGCCAGTCTCTGGAGCAGTTCCCAGTCTGAGGTCCCCCTGCTCACACATTCCTTGTGAGTTGTTGCAGAGATGGATGAGACTTGGCTGGAGCAGTTCAGGGTTGGGGTGGTACGTGAGGTCTCTGAGCAACTCAGACCCAGCAGGAGGAGCAGCACAGAGCTACAGCTGGAAATGGTGACCTGTCCTGAGAGAACTGACATGGACTCAAACAATTTTCCCATTCTGCACTGGGGCCAAACAGAATGAACATTTCAAAGCCCTTACCTTGGACTGAGGGCAGGGTCACCATGTGACTGGGATCCAATCCCCCCCAGCTCTGCCCCACTGAGCTGCTGAACAGCACATGGGATTGGAGCGTCCCCGAGCCAAGGAGGCCTGATCACTGCTGCCCGCTCAGCAACATGCATTTTCACAACCCAGATGGGGAGACCAGGGTGATGCCGGCCAGGAGACATAGACTGGATTTGCTGGAGGGCACCTGTCACCAAACACCCCAGGCCACTTTCCAATGGTGCTCCCGATTTGGGGCATCCACAAGTCCCTTCAGGGCATGAACTTCCCCTGACCACGACTGAAGCCGCAAAGATGAGCACGCTCATCTTGACACCCTCTCCCCATTACTCATATAAAATTCTGTGTCCAGTTTTTCACTGCACTTGAAGACAGATGTGGCTAGGATCCAGGATATATTGATAAAAATGATTACAGGTCTAGAAAACATGAGTTAGGTGTAAATGGGGGAAGAACTGGAATTATTTATTGCAAAGAGATGACAGGTGGTGGGGGTACAGGGTGAGGAGGGGGTTGTAGTCTTTAGATACTTGATGATGAATGTAAAAAGGAAGGAAATGGATTATTCTCTGTTGCCCCAGGGGACAGGACAAGAAGTAACTGCTCTAACTTCCAGCTAGGGAAATGTGGGCTGTGCATTAGGAAGATCTCTGAGAATCATTCAGCATTAGAAAAGACTGGAACATTAGAAGACAGACTGTGGAAACGTCATGCTTGAGAGTTTCCCCCAACAGCAGATTTAGATGGGGTTGAACCAACCTTGAGCAGGGGGTTGACCAGATGATTTCCATACTTATTTTTATTTGATACTCTTAGTCCATTTCTACAGTCCTGCTGCAGCAGTCTGCAGGATCAGTCCCTGCTGCACCATGTGCTTGATGAGTTAATCCAGTTTCTTTGCTCCTGACAGTTTCTTCTTCTTCTCACAAATGCAGAACTGAGTTAGTTCACAGTCTCCAGGCTTAGCTGCCCCACCTTGGACATACACACAAGCTCCACCCTGATAATTTGGATGACCTGGGTCTGGGAGATCCAACCTGGAATGGAAAACTACCGATTACAGATCATATCCACAGCCCGACTCTCCCGAGCTCGCTGTGCCCTGAGCACTGGGCTGGGAGCAATCTGTGCTAGTTGTACTGACAGCAGGTGGTGCTGAGCAACCACTTAACAGATGCTTTCCAGCTCAAGGCTGTAATGAGTTGGATAAGAGTCCCTCAGCACAGGATCCGTGGGCTCTCATGGCACCATGAACAAGACAGGATGTGTCCATATCATGTCTAGCCTAAACTTCATTTAAGAAAAACTTTGACCCTTCAGAAATTGCTCCTGAATTCAAACATGGAGAATATTTTATTTCTTCTCCTCAAATGGCTCAAGGCTGTTCCCTGAAGCATCTCCATTTCCAAGGTAGATGAGAGGAAAATCCCCATGTTCATCTACATGCCTCTCATATCACATGAGGACAAATGGTTATCCATGAGATAAATTAAGGTACTACATGACTCCTCTGTGTATCAGAGATCTGGGATCTGCCAACCTTCCCTCCTCTCTCAAACTCCTTTGCCACATTTAATTTCTAACGCCTGAGCGGTGGTAAAGGTTTACCCTTTATTGTGGTATTTCTTGTGGTTGGCAAGAGAACTGGGAATGGACCTCACCATGGACGTTTTAAAGGAAACAAAAGCTAGTCTGGCTTACTGAGGTGTTACCATGATTGTTCCACCCTGTGCTTTTGGAGACGTGACTAAATTAATCCCCAGTGTTTACAGGGATGTATCAATGAGACCCAGTACATAACATTCATATATTTCCTGTAATGCACGTAGCCTAGGTACAACTCCTGAGCAAGGAACAGGGCTGTTGCATGATATGGAGTAAGCTCAGCAGAGCACGCCCTGCAGGGATATAGAGCACTGCCTTATCCCCTTACATGCCATCCCCAGCCAAGAAGCCCAGGCCAGTCTGGACTGTCTGCAGCATCTAGGAGAGAGGAGCGTGAGATTGCCATTCTCCAGCACAGCCCTTGAGCCCTCTGGCCCAAGTCTGCTTTACCAGGGGCACAATGCCAGAATCTCCCGCACCCACAGACCACAGGGTATGTTGGGCTGTATCAAGATGAAAGGTCCCGTGCACACATTGGGAGTTAGAATCGCTCAGACCACAGCTCCATGGGAATTGGGGGAAACAGGACATTTGCAAACACCTGGGGCCAGCTGGGGTTGGTGCTGTGTGGTGGGGTCTGTCACTCTCTGTGCCTCTGATAAAATTCACAACCCTGTTCAGTTGACAGTGTCTGAACCTTATCGTTCCATGGTGATCACACCCAGGGACTGTGGTGTACTTGAGTGCACAGACAAGAACATCCTAGGGGCATAAACTTACAAGGGAGTGGAGAGCACTGAGCCATACACCCAGACCCATTTCCTAGTTTCAGAGTTGCACGACAATCCAATCCAGAATCAGTGATAGTATATAGTGCTGTTGCAATCTTCATAGTATTGAAACACCTCATGATTTATGAAATCCTGCATGAGAATAAAACAGAGAGGGGGAAAAAAATGAATTCACTCTAGTGTACAGAGAGCACCATCAGCTGGAGTTCCCAATGCAGCATTACCATCAAATTCAGTGCAGAGACTCCCCTGTAGCCAAAGCAAGGTTCTCACCTCCATCATGGCCACCGCCTGCTCTTTCGGTCACCCATCAATTTCAGTGTTAGTCTTTTCTTGGGGGTGGACAAGTTGAAGTCTGCCTTACAGCCCAGAGCTGACATTTCCCTAGGAAGTTCCCTTATCATCTGTTCAGACATTAGAGGGTGAGGGCAGGGAACAAAATTATATAATTTGCCCCTGAAGAAGGTATAGTGCACCCAGGTAATGCTACAAGGCTTGTTTACAGGGTTTACTAATATGGCTGTTTTCTAAGGATATTGAAAGAACCATTGAAAGAACCTGTCTTCCAGACAGTAAATTTCAATTGCAACCGGTCTGACGATGCGCTGACACTGCCTGTGGGTTCAGATTCAGACAAAAGCATTTTACCATGTTAATGGCTGTGACTGTGATATACAGTAGCTTCTCTCTGGGCATGTCTATGCCTCCTGCCCTGAGGTCCTGAGAGTGTACTCAAGGAACAGACCTGACTAATCTGCTCTCGTGTCACACATGTGGCCTGGTCAAAAATATTCGGTCGTCCCTTTATTATTCCTGTCCAGGAATAGTCTCAGGATGCCTGTTGCGGGCACAATCCTGAAAGAGATTCTTCATGCTCCTGACACTGCTCTCATGGTGAGCACATGGTGATGGGGACCACACAGCCCATCTTTACATGCAGTGTGAGGAGCAGGAA
>NW_005843060.1:63190-74046 GCF_000455745.1 Alligator sinensis
GGGACTGTGCCTCAGCAACCATCTTGGGGTAGGATAGGGAGGAGGTGAAGATAGACACACTAATCCTTTTCTTCTTACACCCGTGCAGAGCCTGGAGCTTAAGACATGGTGGAGTGACACAGGGCACCTTCTTTAGCAAGTTTCATTGGCAGAGTCCCTCTCCTTCAGCACGCAGGGAAGATGTTTCATAGAGAACCAGAGACAGCAGAGTCACCCATCCTCCAGCCACCAGCAGCATCCACCCTGCAGCAGACCACTTAAGATAGACACTGGGCAAAAGAAGGAGAGAGAGGATGACAGGGAACCTGACCCTGGGGCTATGGACCATTCTGATCACACAAGGCTCATAGGCAGGAAGGAGAATTTCAAGTCTATGGACATAACAGCTGTACTTCGGAACCAGGGAATGGATTTTGCCCTAAGATGTTTTTTTTCCATCACACTCTGCTTCATTCAAGGTGCTAGTAATGCTGAAAAATCCAGCCAAGGGCACAGACTAGAGGGACCTTTGTGCCAGTTAGGAGCAGACCTGCAGTGGGGGTCATTCAGGATCTCAATGCTTTTCTTTACTCTAGAGATCAGCTGTGTGTCAGGCCCACTGCTTCTGGGAACACCAGGGCACAGCACCCCACCCTGCTCCCCAAGGACTAGCAGCCAAGTGGGCTGCTCTACCTTCATTACCCTACACCGGGGCAAAATATCCTCTTCCAAGACTACTCTACACCTACATAAGGGCCAGTGCCACTCTGGTTATGCTTGTTCTCACAAATGTTTGAGTAACTTTGAGCAATTACACCTACAGCTAAACAGTAACACAAGAAGAAATACAATTGCACATAGAGGGCACTTACATACATGTGGAAAGCCTGCTCTAAAGCACCAGAAATCCAGCACACTGGAGCAGAATCGATTAACTGAGTATCCTAGAGCACGTAAATTGATGCAACTCTGGCAACCTCACATGTCCCGTGTATCAGTGGTGCTGCATGCCTCTGCACTGAGAAAATGGCAGTGGTGCCCTTTGAACTAAAACATGTTTGATGTGCTTTAGTTGAAAGTTCACTGCCACCATTTTCTCAGTGCAGAGGCACACTGCGCTGCTGATACACATGCTATCACTATGCGAGCTCCAGGCACTTTTAATTAGTGTGGCTTGCTTATTAAAAGTGCACAGCAGCACGTCTGGAACATATCTAAAAATGTCCATAGATATTTAAAACACTCTATGATTCCTATTCATCACTGCCCCTAGCAGACAGCCCTAAAATGTGCACTGCCTTTGCAGCCCCCCTAGCTCTCAGAAAACTCCTCCTGGAATTACCCAGGTGAGGTTGGGCTACAGAAAGGCCAAGTCCATGCCCTGACTCCTCTGTGACTCTGGTCCTCCTCTGTGACTGTGTCCACCCAGCTGATTTGCACTGTTAGGTTGAAGTGAACATAGACTTACGTGTTCCTCCGTATTCTCAACCATGAGCAGCCTGGCACCGTGAGACATGCAGGATGAATTGCACTGTGCCCAAGTTCTTCTTTCAGGAGAAAAGAGGTAGGCCTTGTCCTTCATGAGACTCCACCATGATGGACATTTCTTCCCTGCAACAAACCCACACATCACAAGTCAGCTCACCACCTTCCCACATATCTTCTGTGCTGGGGACATAGTCATTAGTAAAAGAGGGATTACATACACTCCTGGTTTCACCACCTGCACTGGCTGTGTTTCTCGGGCCCTCCTGTGGCAGGACCTTCCTGGTTTAACTTAAACCAGCATCCCCCAGCATCCCAGCTTGCTTTCTGGGCGGGGCTCTCTGCTCCAGCCCAGCAGGGCTGGCTCTGATGTGGTGCTCTGGGTCCAGAGGGGGGAATAACCCCACTCCCTGCCCCCCCCCAAAGTGTGGGGGGAAGGAATGGGGGTTATTCCCCCTCCCTCCAGTGTCCAGCGGCTTATTCCATCGCTTGCCCCAAGCAGGGAGCAAGCAGCGGCGGCAGTCAGGGCAGGCAGACCTGGCTGTGGTTCCCTGGGGGTAGAGAGGGTAATAAATCCCCTCCCTGCCCCGCTCTGCCTGAGGGGCCATGGTGCCATGGTGCTCCTTCACTACAGTGGCTAGGGTCTCTGCCGTTAGGCCAAGGAGAGGGGAATTATACCCCTCTCTGCCCAGTTCAGCCTTGGCTGGCCACCCTTGACACCCAGCACCGCTTTCCTGCAGCCAAGGGTGTTCTCTAGCACCCCCAACTCCTGGCCTGAGCAACTGCAGGCATGTGCTTGCATTTCCTCAATCCAGCGGCACGCCTTTACTGTTACAAACCAGTTCAATCTAGGTAGGTTAAACTAACCTGCAAAGATTTAATCAATTCAGGCTCCAGCTTTTCGAATGTCCGTCTCTAGCCGAGAAACCTTTGCCCCACATAGCTCAAGGGGCCTTTCCCCTCCTGGAGTGGCAGATGCCGCCATGCAAGGAACAGAGGGGCTGGTTTTCAGAGCCGTAAGAAAGGTAAGAGGCCAGACAACCAGCACTAACTTGGTCGAGGTCAGGCTAGGCCCCTCAGCCCCAGGAGGCTTTTCCACCTGTCATGTGTTGTCCAGAATTTGAAGTTAATTCTTATCTCACAGTGGCACAAAAGTCACAGTTGCAAAAAAATTTCTGAATTCAAAATGCATGTTTCTCCCAGAGCATGCTGTTTCAATTAATTTCCAGACATTTTGTTCTGATCTTAATGGGTTTTATACCCCTTTAATCCTGTTTTAAAATGCTGGTGCAAAGCTTCACTTCAACAATTTTTCAACTTTCCGGCAATAGCTTTTCTTTGAGAAATGTGTTTAAGCAATCCTGTTCCAAGAAGGGGTTGGAGTCAATGAAGTGGTTTCTTCCAGGGAAATAAAAGTTTGTCAAAAAGCTCTCTAGAGAAGAAGCACCCCGTGCTGCTGAATGCACGGACCTCTCCTACTTCCAGATCAGTGGAGGGGAGTTCATTCACTGGGGCAGTTCAGTACTCCCCCAATTTGGTGATGAGAGAAAATCTGAGCGATCTGGGCTGAGAAGGGATCAAGTGATGGGTCTCTATCCTCAAGCTGTGTCTGTAACTGGAACCTCAAGCCAGGATGCCAGTGAGACTCCCTCTTCCAAACCATCACTCCTTGGCACTGAGGCCAACACTGCAAAACCAGGATGGCTTCTCAAACAAGTCTGGATCTGCCCTGAGGAGACAGCAGCTTGGAGTCCAGGACTTACCTTGGCGAGGAAGCAGGTCCTGAGGCATGTGTGGACAGCCCGTGCTTTGGGGTTGGCAAGTCGTCAGCTGCTGGCTGAGGTATTCCAGATGCTCAGTGAGGTTTCTGTGTTCTCTGGACCAGTCAGTGACTTAAACAAGAGAACAGCACAACCATGTATATTATTGCAAAGGTTGAAATGGTGTCACTGGTTAGCAAAAGGGCAGCACTGCTTGGCTTGTTTCTGGGAGGGTGCAGCAATGTATAAAATGCATTTCCTACTGAGCCCTGCAGAGTGCTGCTCAGGGCGTCTGTCCCACATCGTTCTGATTGTAATGTTGACACCAGTCTGTTAACAGTCATTTTTAGGTGTCCTTTTGGGTGAAATAAGGTCCACCCACAATCAGAAAAAAACAGTGAGCCCATTACTTCTTATCCTTAGCCCCGGGGACAGAGAGAAGAATTGATGGTCTTTCCTGTAGAAAACCATTTTTGTATTTGAAGACTGTTATCAAATCCCCCTTCAGTTTCCTTCTCAAGACTATCCAAACACAGTCCAGCCTCACATTCCCTACATCTCTAGTTTCTGTTACTTGCGCTCCACTCTCCCATTAGTCCCTCTGCCCTGGAAGAGAAGGAACTGGGCACGGTTCTCCAAATGAGGCCTCCTTGGTGCTGAATTGGGGGCATGAACCACTTCCTGTGACTTGCATGTGACGGTCCTCTTAATATGTGCTCAAGCTGCACTCCCATTTCTGTAATATTCTTTTTCTTCCTTACAGATGACAAAGAGCGTTCTTTAGAGTATCTCCACGTGGCATGCAAAATACACCTCCTGAAAAAGTAGAGGTAAGTAGTCACTTCTGGATAATTAGATGTCATTACCAATCCCTTTGGAGTGGCTGATTAACCTGGCTTTACTACACCTGTCATATACAAGGCCACCACCTTTTTTATTGCACAAACTATTGAAATTTATATTCATATTGCAGTCATGTGAAACAACCACCTGTTCTCCTAGTTAGAAGGTGATGCAATAGATCTTTCTACACTACCATATGTACTGCTAACAATTTGCAAAAGTGCAGCTGAATTGATTAAAGCAGTGAGACATCCTGCATGCTGTAATATCAAATGACTTCCATGCTGCATGAAAAATCTTCTTTTGACAAACAGTACTACACTGTTGTTACTGGGAAGAGTTGAAAATAGGTGCTGATGAACTGGTAAACAATTCATTTAGAGTTTGCTGAATTCTGGATGTTGAAAACAAATACTACACAACTTCCACCCCCTCTCCCCAGCAACACATGCACATAAAAGCCTATACAGGCCTGTGTGTAATATATGTTGAAATCATGCACACATATATTTATAAGTTGTATGTGCATGTATATATAGACAAACACAGGCACATATACAGATCGATTGATCTAGCTATCTGAAAGACATATTATGCTATTTTTAACTGAAAAATTACAAAATGCAAAGGACGGTATTTTGAAATGTTCTTCTGTGGTATTCTGAGAAAATGAAAACCTCTAAAACCTTGAACATAAAAGAAACTATTTCAGTTTGTGATGCACAAAAGGTTTTTTGTAACCCAAAAGGAAATTTCTGAGAATGGAACAAGTCTAAACCTCTGAATCTCACTTAGGGTTTGTTTGTTTGTTCTGTTTTTTACACATTGCTTTCAAAGAGGTAAAGGAAACTAAGTAAAATGGTACCTATGCCCTTTTTTGGTCCAAGAGCTTTGCAGAATCCAGCTGTGCAGCATCTACAAGCATGAAGATAGTCTCAACTTCATATTTCTGGAGGCATTTTCTGCCACTGAAGTTTTCACCAGTGTAAACTGGTTAGCAGTCAGCTCCTTTTGATATATAAGTGAATGTGCAAGGAGTGTGATTGGGACAATGAGGGGCCCTGTTCTGAGCTCTGGAAGCACATGCATGAGGAAGGGATGCCAGGCCAGCTCAGAGGACAGCAGTCACTCACACTTACCCATGGCATCGTAGACTCTGAGTCCTATTATCAAAAGCAGGCACAGCATCTGGGTCCCCAGCACGAGTGCAAGGGGAAGCCAGGAGGAAGATGCCGTTGGAGACACTGACCCAGAAAGGGAGAGAAATGAACAGGAAGGTGATGAAAACAAACCAATTCTCACCCAAGAATTCATGTCAGTCTGGAGCTCATTGGAGCATTTCCAGAGCCTACCAGCAGGTCTCTCATGCAGCATGGAGCAAACCATCCAGCAGACATGTGCAGGAAGAGGACAGAGAGTGAGGGCTGTGTCAACACCCAGGGCAGAGGTGCATGTAGGGGGAAATTCTGCTGCCCAGTGGGGAGGGGAGGGGGACGGCGTCTCACCTCCTGGCTCTCCTCCCTGCAGCTGCTACTGCTGTGCCTGCTGCTGCAGCAACAATGACCTGTGGCTGCTGTTGCTGGGAGCCAGGCAGCAGTACACGCTCCCCAGGGGCTACTCCTGGTTTGTTCCCTCCTCCCCCCTGGTGTAAGGCTTTGCTTCTAATGGCAAAGTCCTGGTGTGGGGCAGAGGGTCCTTCCTCCCCCTCCCCCATGACAAACTTTTCAGCATGGGGCTGTGCCTGCCCAGCTCCTAAGGGTGGGCCATGAAGCACTGCCACTGCCATGGGCAAGATACCTGCAGGGAGGGACCATCCCGCTACCCACCCCCAGTTAGCACCCTGGGCTGGTGCCCCATGCACCAACCCCGAGTTACACTGTTAGAAATGGAGACCGAGGATTTCCATTTCTCCTGTTTCCTCCAGGAAGCCTAGAGAACGCTTGGACAGACATGTGCACAACACGTGCTAGAGCTGGAAGACAAGCACGTCCTCTTCCTGGCAGTGCATGGGCAGGACTGGGTCCTACACCTGATAACGGGAGCTCTTAGGAAACAAAATGCAGGAAGAAACCACAGATACATCATCTATGAGTGTCAACTTCAGTAGGTGGGAAGAACCAACCAAAACATCATTTATGGGAAGAAGAATAATGGGTCAGTGGACTGAAGAGCCTGTAATGTGTGATAGAGAAGGGCTCCCTCCCAGCCTCATGGCTGCCCTCTGAGGAGGAGCTGAGCTGCTGCAGCCGTGTCCATCACTTTCAAGAGGATTCAGTAGGAACAGGGGAGCGAATGAACAGCACTGGGGAAGGGAGTGAGGGTGTCTTGTTTCTATTGCGCTGTGATGTGGCAGAGGGGAAGCGGGGGGGATGAGCTCTAATCCAAGATGAGCTTGTATTACTGCCCCACAGACCCCTCTCTCCCACACAGTACCTCAGTGCCCAGTAGGCTGAAGTGTCTGTATCTGTGCCTTTGGAGAAGTTCCCAGCCTGAGATGCAATGAGATGTACTCCTGTCCCTGTGTTCCTGGTGGGGTCTAGCAGAGATGGCTAAGAGATGGGTTCGGGAGTGGGACATGAGGAAGACTTACTAGAGCTTTGAGTAATTCCAACAGGGCAGCTGAGAGCTACAACATGAAGGGAAATGTTTACCTGTCCCAAGAGAAAACATGATGGTTTCAAGCAGGTTTCCATTCAGCATCCAGGCAGAACAGGATGATATTTTAAAATATCTCATGAAATAAACAGAAGTGAGACCAATAGGCAGAGAATTCCCCCCTGAAGTGGCAGCAGCCTGGGCATCTCTATGGGACAGGAGAGATCCAGGATCTCTTAGACTATTCCTATCTCGCTGCACGCAGCACCTGGCAGCTTGGTGTTTTCAAGAACGAGGCAGTGACCTGCCATGGCCGGTGCCCTTGTTTCTGAGATGAGCAGCCAACACAGCATAGAGACCAAGCTCTGTAAGTACACTTTTAGCTCTTTCCCAGCATTTCTCCCTGACACTCCCCAGCCCCATTACACATAAATATGTGCAAAGATGCAGACCACTGCCTGCTCTGTTCTCTACAATATGGCCTGTGAGGCTAAAGCTCCCTCAGCGAGGCAGAGCGAATATCACACAGCACTTCTCCGCCCTACAGATGGTCACAAAGCAAAAATGCAGGTTTTCCATACACACCCCAGACTGTCTCTAATTCAGAGGAACAAGGCTGCCTTCACTCACGACAGGTCCCAAAACTGACCCCAGCTTTTGTGGCAACCCTGCTCCCTGCCCCCAGAATAGATAAGCTAATCCTCCTCACAGCCGTGCTCTCCAGTTGTATCTTATTTAGTTAGTCCACCCTGCCTTCTCCCACAGCAGTCCCAGCCCTAGGACCCTAGACATGGCTTACACTTGGCTGGAAGGGACAAGGCTGAGACTTGAGGAGGAACGGGGGACTGTGAGCAACTCAGACCCAGCGGAGGAGCAGTGCAGGGCTATGCCTGGGAGGGAAGCAGTCACCTGCCCTGAGATCCTGAGTCCTTGATCCAAACCATGTTCCCATCATTCTTCCCCAGGCAAAAGCAGGTGGACTGTCATAGCAGGGGGTGAGAGAGAGAGAGAAGGAAACTTTCCCCTGAGTTAGCAACAGTTTAGCAAGTCCCATGGGACACAGGAGACTCGGGCTGTCTGAGCACCTTCCCATCTGGAAGCAGCTGCACCTGGTGGTTCGGTGCTTGGAGGAGGGATGCACTGACCTGCTGTGGACGGTGTGAAGATCTGGGAGGTGAGGAGCCAGCAGAGGACACAGATGGAGATCTGTACAATTGGCTTTCAGCAGCACTCTCATTCCCTCCTCAATTCCCCACTCCCAACACCCACACATGAACTGAGACATGTGCCTGTGTGGCCTCTGCCCATTGTTTGCCTTGTGATGCTGTGGTTCCCTCAGTGAGTGGCAGGGGGTGTCGCTGTCATGTAGCAGTGCTGCCTCCAGCACTCCCACAGCAAATATCCTGCCTTTTTCTACTCACACCCCAGGCAGCCTCTCCTCAGTCTGAATATGGTTCCCTTCACCTATGACTAGTCTATTGAACTGACCTCAAACCCAGGACAAAACCTTCCTTCTCCTAACACAGGACAGCTGAATCCTGCCTCCTGGGATGTCCTGTAGTAGCTGTAACAGCCCCGGGGTCCTCAGGAAGCCATACCTGTGTGTCAGGAGCAGAGCACAGGGGTCAGGAGCTGAGCGCACAGTGGTGCATTGTGCAGGCGGTGCACTGTGTGTGTGCAGGGCAGGAGCTCTGAGGAAGTGTGAGTGACCAAGGGTGGGGTTACAGTCACCTTCTCCTTGTCAAAGGGGCCCAGCCCGCCCAAGACAGGAAGACTTATGGCCTCTCCCCTGTCCAAGCGCAAACCGCACAGGAAGCCCTCGCTGATGCTCAGAGATGTGTTGCTCCTGCACAAAGAGCACAGGGCTGGCTCCTGTACTGGGTGGGTGACAGCCAAGGTGTGGGGCTGGGGGATGCTGCATAGTCTGGGTGGGATGCTATGAGAAATGGCTAAGTTGTGAAATATAAGTATGCATCACACAGGTGCTCAGCTGTGAACATGGCTTTTCTATGAAAAAACTAGCTGAGATTTCAGACCCTTGATGGTGCCCAGTGGACTTTAGCACCCAGTGAACACCACTTTCCATAGGAATCAGTGGCTCTGGCAAACCAAATTCCTTTGGCTCTTTGAAAACCGAAGTCCACCGGTTGATCAAGAAAAAGTGGCAGAGTCTATGAGCCATCAGAGGATAAACACTTGGGAAGGGCTGAAGGGATGGTGTGGCCTGAATTTCAGACGCTCGGTGCTGCCTAATGGACTTTAGCAACCAGTGAACACAACTTTCCACAGGAATCAGTGGCTCTGGCAAGTCAGATTCCCTTGGGCCCCTTGAAGGTGCAGGTCCAGGGCCGGATTAGGAAAAAGGGGCAGTGCCTTTGAGCCATCAGGGAATCAGAACTTGTGAAGGTGTGAGGGGATGGTGTGGAGGAATATCTATTTTTGGAGCTGAGCAATAACGATCCATGTTGGAAACTATGAGCCCCAGGCCTTTGAGTTGGCACTCTCAAGGCCTCTCCTCCAGACCCCACCATGGCTGTGATGCTGGCTGGGATGGTGATGGGCTGGGAAAGTTGGCTCTGCCATCCAGGATGACAATACTTTTATTCTCTTTCCTCCATCCATCATTACACCCTCAAAGCAGAAGCACAACAGCAGCACCAGCACTAGCAGCATCATGGGCTAGAAGCCCTCACCTTGGACACTGAGAGGAGGGACATTGTCTGATTGTGATCTAACCCTCCATCGCCCTGCCCGCCCCCGGCCCCCCCCGGCCCCCGGGTTCCCATTCCCTTATGTCCAGGGTGGAGCAGAAACTTTTTCTGCCTTACACAGCTACTGCACAGTACAGGGGATTTGAAGTGCCCCCAGCCCAAGACACCTGGTCACTACTGTTTTTTTAGTAATGTGCATTTCCCCCAGTCCCCAGTGGAGAGAACAAGATGACACAGGCCAGGGACCTCCTACTGGCGGATCATGGAACTGGGTCTCCCAATCCTCTTTTAATGCCGCTTCCAAGCTGGGGACACTCCAGGAGTCCCTTCATGGTATGGAGCTCTGCATGCCCTGGTCAGACCTGTCAAGGCATGCATATGGTTCCCAGCCCCCTCGCCCCCATTGTTCATGTGGATGGACACGGCAGTGATGGCGGAGAGCTTATTTTCAGATTCAAGGTGAGATTCCTGTAGCAAATGGAGGACATGGAATCTCCCCAGGGGAGTGATGGAAAGTCCAGACCATAGGCTCTTGCCATTATATACAACAGTGTCACCTATGCCATTGCAGTCACTAGAGATCAAGCATACTTCTCCATCTCATATTTGCAGAAGCTTGTGACACTCCCTATGGCTGTACACAACATTAACTCTTGTTACTTCCCATTGTCCACCATGTGATTGCCAAATTCGATTCAAAACCACTTGTGCGGTCAAGAGAAGAACATCTGAGGATGCAGTGAGGGTGGTGAGCCCTATTAGTGCTAGCAGTAGGAGATGCAGCTGATCTATGGGGAGGGGAGAGAGTGCTGTGTGTGGCGGGCCAGTAAGGGGCACTCCTGTGTTGAGCCGCCCACCTCCCTGCGCCCGACCACCTTCCAGGCTCCGAGTGCCTCCCGTGGGGTGCCTCCCGTCCGGCCGACCCCTTCCCTGGAGCACACCCGCTAGCCTGGGGTTCCCGCTGCCACCATCCAAGGCTCTGGACTCACTTCTGGCTCTGCGCACCTTGGAAAACACAGGCCTGATCGTCCAATGGGTGCTAGACCCAATACAAGCACTTGGGGCACTTCCCCAAGTCAGGGGCTTATTAGGAAGCCTCCCTTAGTCCACAGACCTAAGGGGCCTCCTTGGCATAATTTAGACCCACCCCTCAATAAGTCTCCCACACCGGTCTCAAAGGAGAACTTGTTGATTACAGGGGTAGGGCAGAAATAGGGTAAAAGGTAGAGCAATATCAAGAAATCTTATAGGAATATCAAAGGAATCCCATAGAGCAAACCAGGGTGGCTGAGGTAGCCGTTTGAACACGCATCTGAGTTACTGAAGCTAAATATCTGATCGGATCTCTAGTAGGTTACTCACACACATCGTCCAGAGGTGGTTGTTGTTTCCTCTGGAGGCAGGGCACTCTTGCAGCATGCGGTGATGAGGAGAGAGCCAGGTTCAGATTCACCTGGATGACCGCATGGATAATGGCTGCCTT
>NW_005843060.1:74085-77374 GCF_000455745.1 Alligator sinensis
TCCCCCCCCTGCCCAGGTGACCAGAGCATCGCCTCCCAGGCGCCAGGCTTTTGTCTGCAGACAAGGAGCGAGATCCCCGCTGTGAGGGATTCAACAGCAGCCTCTCAGGCTGGCTGAGACAGATCTCTGGAGAGGGGCACCGACGGGGCATTTCTGCCACACTGTCAACTGGCAAATGCATACAATAATAGAGGCGGAAATAATTCAGTTTTGTCAGTGTCTATGTGGCTTCCCATTTCATAGATTTCATAGACATTAGGCGATGGAAAGGACCTCGTGAGATTGAGTCCAGCCCCACCTCACCCCCTCCCTGGCCACCATAGGCAGGAAGTTAGCTGGGATCATGTGATCCCAAAAATATCTAGATGATTTTTGACAAAGTCCAGAGTAGGTGCTTGCAGCACTTCTGGGGGGACTCTGTTCCAGACCCTAGACATAGACACCATAAAGAACTTTTTCCTTATGTCTAGTTTAATTTGGCCTTCATGGACTTTATGGCTGTTAGACCTTGGGGAGCTCTGGTGAACAGCTGTTCTCCCAGGTCCTGGTGTACCTCTCTTATATAATTGTAGACTGCTACTAAGTTCCCTACAAGCCTTCTCTTTTCCAGACTGAAGAGTTCCAGATCCCTCACCTTCTCCTCGTACAGCCTGTCCTCCAGGCTGTGGATTATATGAGTGGCTCTCCTCTGGACTCTGTCAAGCTTTTCCACATCCCTCCTGAAGTGGGGGGCCCAAAATTGGATGCAGTACTCCAGCTGAAGCCTCACCAAGGCCGAGTAAAATGGGAGGATGACATCTCTGATTTTGCTTGAGATGCAACAGTAGATGCACATCAAAGTTTGGTTTGCTTTGCCAGCTAGAGCATCGCATGAGTGACTAATATTCATCTTCTGGTCAGTCAGGACCCCCAAGTCTCTTTTGGTCATGGTGCTACAGAGCATAGCATTGCTGAGCTTGTACGTATGTTGAGGGTTCTCCCTACCGAGGTGCAGCACCTTACACTTCTCTACATTGAAGGCCATCCAGTTTTGGTCAACCCACCTTGAGAGCATGTCCAAGTTGGCCTGTATCCCCAGTCTGTCCTGCGGTGTGACCACCCTCCTCCATAATTTGGTGTCATCAGCAAACTTTGCCAGTTCACATCTGACTCCCGGCTCCAGGCTGCCAGCCCCAGGATGCCAGGCTGGCAATCCCATGATGTAGTCCAGGTCTTTCCTCTTGTCCCTGCAAATGGCTACTAAGTTCTATGGATTTTTGTTCATGGGTTCATTGTCTTTCCAGAACCTCACAATGCCCTTTCAGCAGCAGTCATCTCCTGAATCAGTCCCAACTGCACCACCTCTCTGGTGGTTTGATCCTGTTCATTTTTTCCTTCTGTTTCCTTCTTCCTCTCACAAATGCAGAACTGAGTTTCTCCACAGCCTCTGTGGTGAGCCAATAGGGGTGCTGCTGCATTGAGCCACCTACCACACTGCACCCATCCACCTTCTAGGCTCCAAGTACCTCCCTGGGAGTGCCTCAAGTCCAGCTGACCCCCTTCCTGAAGCACACGCGCACGCCTGGGGGTAATGCCACCACCACCCAGAGATTGAATTGATCTTGGACCTGTGCCCTCTGGGAAACACAGGCCTAGTAATCCTTGAGGGTACTTGACCCACTGCAAGAACTTGGGGTGCTTCCATCAGGCTGAAGCAAGAATAGTGGTCTCCCTTACTCAGCTGAACCAAGGAGACCCCAAGGCATAATCTAGACCCTCTCCCAATAAGTCTCCCGTGCTAGGTACAAAGGAGAACTGTACTGGTTACAAGGAGTAGGTTTGGAATAGGGTACAGGGTAGAGCAATATCAGAGAAATACCTTACAGCAAACAGTGGCATGGTAGCCTTTGATTACACATCTGAGTTACTGTAAGCTACATATCTAGTGAGATCTCAAGTAGCTTACTCACAAGTATCATCCAGAGGCAGGTGCCCTCTGAAGTCAAGCAGTTCGCTGATCATGAGTTTCAAGAGAGAGAGCGAGTTTCAAATGGTCCAGCTTCTCTGAGAGTTTTCATTATGGCTACTGCCCCTCCTCCTGGGCAGTCCTTCACTTATATAGCCCTTTTGAGCTCATTTACCTGATCCAATGAAGGCCAGCCAACCAATTTGAAATGCATCACTGGTTGCTGGGTAGATGGCAGGGTCTTTAGCCCCCTCCCAGTCATGTTGGCATTGCTTAGAACAATAGGGAACTTAAGCCCCTCGCCCGGGTATGTGATGCCAGTCATGTAGGCAGAGGAGGCAAGTTTCCCCCCTCCCTGTGGAATGTATCCAGCTCAGGTAGCAACTCAGAGTTACCTGAAGCTCTGCAGTGCTAACCAAATTGTTAGATAGCAGAGTTTGGGGAGAGACAGAGATGGTATTCTGCCACAGCCGCCAGGTGTAACTTTCACACCTTGCAAATGCACACAAACTCCACCTTGAACATTCTAGTGACTGAAGCCAAGGCAAGTTCACCTGGAATAAAAACCATAGATTACTGTTCATGTCTATCCTCCCAAGCAGCCCCTTAATATCAGGAGGGAACTGGAGATCCATGGGACTCACTATGATCAGCATTTGTGAAAGGCCACGGTGACAGTGGCACCTGAGTACCTGTTTGGGTACCGAACTGTAAGCACTAGGTGCGTTTACACTTTGCCCTACAGCAGCATAGTAAAGTGCTACATTGTTATACAGCACGCTATGGCAACCTAGCAATCACCTGTGTCTACACATGATCACTGGCTATGTATCAGTAGTGGCGTGCTGGCCAGCTATAGCATGCCACTATGGCATCTTAGCTGGTGAATCTGTGTGCCACCCATATGCCACAGAAGAGATGGCTTCTGTGTCATGTTTTAGTACTTTCCCCAACCAAATACTGAAACATGGCACAGTAAAAACATTGCCATACAGCATGGTGTAGACACACCCACTATGTTTGAAAATATTGGCCACGAGGCTTTGACATAACACCCTCAGGGCCTGTCCTCCAGCTCAGCACTGGTTTGTCGCTGGCTGTGGCACTGGCTGTGGAGGAAGGGTCTGAGAAAAGGGCCCCTCCATCCAACACAGTCTCTCTTCATCCTCTTTTCATTGTTCACCCTCCAGAACAGCCACAGCAGCAGCACGATGAGTACTGTCAACAGCAGCCTCCTGGGCACCAACACTGCACTTGGATGGAAGATAGACAGGGTCTGAGTGGGATCCAACCACTTTCAGCACAGGGAGCGACCCTTCCTCTTTTACCCTCTGTGCAGGGCTC
>NW_005843060.1:77405-82001 GCF_000455745.1 Alligator sinensis
AGCAGGAACTCCCTTTGCTCCACTCAACTTCTGCCCAGCAAATGGGATCAAGGTGCACTGGCCCAGAAGATCAGGTCACTCCTATTCTCTCTGCCACAAGCATTTTTTCAGTCCCAGATGAGGAGACCAGGTTGCCATAGGCCAGGGGCCATGGCCGGCATCTGCAGGAGGACACTTGACTGTGCCACCCATCCTCTTCCCAATGACACTGCCAACCTGGGGAGATGAAATGGACCATTGCGGGGTATGGACCTCCCCCTGCTGCAAAGAGAACACAAAGCCACACACGACTGTTCCTGATGTACCCCACCCATTAGCAGAGGGGCATGTGAGTGGTGGGAGATGGTTTATTTTCAGAACCAAGGCGACATTCCTGTAGAATGTAGACCAGCTCCTGTCTTGTACACAACAGGGGATATCTATGCCTAGGCATGAGCAGTCACTGGGAGATAAAGAGTGTTTTTCCACCTGTGATTTCCGTAGGCCTATGATGCCCCCTGTGGCTGTCCACACCAGTAGCTCCTGGAAGTTCTTGTTGGCCTGAGGAGTTACCAAACTACCATGAAATTCCATCACAGCGTCAAGAAAAGAAGATACATGGATGAAATGAAGGCAGGAGGGTCCCCTCCTTGCTGGCTCCAGCAGATGCAGCTGGGCTGTGGGGGAAACAGATTGCTGTCAAGTAGCACAGGTATGAGCTCAAAGCAGTGGCAGAAGGGGTTGAGGTTTGGCTGTATGCATGTATGTGGTTTAGCAGACAGCCCAAGGTTAGCAGCTTCACTGCATTTTAAGACCCTGCATCCTCCCTGCAAACGGCAGTACAAGATCTGGGGATTTCTGGTGGTGCATCCATTTTCTTTCCTGAGCTCCAGGCTCCGCTTTCAGCTGTAGTGATCTCTTTGATCAGTCTGCACCACACCATCTATCTGGTGGATCAATGAAGTTTATTTTTTCCCTGGTGCTTCCTTCTTCCTCTCACAAACACAGAATCGACTTTCTTCACAGCCTCCAGGTTTCAATTTATCACCTTGAAAATATGCACAAGCTCCACCCGGATAATTTTGAGGGCTGAGGTCTGCCAGCACAAACCTGGAAGGCAAAGCCACATGGTACAGTCAGGTCAATTCTTCTGGCCTCCTGTTTCAGGACACAGAGCTAGAAGTTCTCCCTGACTTCTAGCACTGACAGCAGGATGGCGGAAGAAAGGTCAGAGATGCTTTGCAGGTGAAGCCTGCAATTGGTTGAATTAAAACCCCACAGCACAGCACAGGACCCTGCACTCTCATGACGCATTTACAAGGCAGGGTGAGGTCCCCTTTGACTTCTCAACACACTTTACGTGACGACAATTCAGTCCTCCAGAAATGGTTCCTGGGATCAAATTTGCAAAATATTTTCTTTCCTCCCCTTCCTGTGCCTGCATGCTGACCCACAGAGGTCTCCATTCCCAAAGTGGTTGAGAGAAGAGGCCACAGGTTTCCATACAATTCACAGATCACATGAGCTCAGGCGGTGTCCATGCGATAGATTCATGGGATTTTATCAGAATATTTGTGATTTTTAAACAGAGAAAACCAGGATCCCTGGTTGTGACTCTGTTCCATCCCTGCGCTGTTGGACGCAGTCACTAGTGACATCTGGGGTGTGGGGAGCCTGCATGGTGCCAGCAGCATCTGGGAGTCATTGAGATACAACACTGAGCCAATTGCACCAGCCCTCCACTGCCAGCCAGCAGTGTCAGACCTTTACGGGTCCAGGGGAAGTTACACCCGGAAGCAAGTGCTGCACTTTGGTGCAGAGCTGCGGACAGCTACACCAGCAGTGCCTGCAGCTTCTCCTCTGAGGACTGTCACTGCTGCTGCTGCTACCTTTCTCAGGCCTTCCCCACCACCAGGCAGCCCCTGTGCCTGCTCCCACCCTGCCACTGTGCATTGCTCTGAGAATTATGCTCTGCTGCAGTTAAGCAGAACATCTCATCCCCTCCACCCTGCAACACTCCTGGGGACAGCATGATATCCCATGGGGGGTAGTCACTGTCATGTGAGACCCTGCAGGAGCAGCCTTAACATCTTACCCCTTGAGCTCAGCACCTTACCCCTTGAAGTGAACACCATGGAAAAGCAGGGAAGAGCCCATCTCAGCACTAGTGTGATTTTCTCTGGCAGGGCAATGGCATCTTGAAAAAGATATGCCCCAGGTATCAAAAGTTTGGGAACCACTGCCCCGGTGACACAGACTTACAAGCCAGAGGAGAGAGCTGAATCATCCGTCCAGACCCACATCCTCTTTCTGGAGTTGTACGACAATCCAGCCCAGAATGGGTAGTAGTATGCACCGCTTGCAGTATCTTCAGAGTATTGAAAAGATGTTGCAGTTATGAAATCCTGCAGCAGAAGAAATCAGATGGCATGGAAGTGAGTTCTCTCAGCCATGTGGAGAGCACCAGCAGAGCGCTATGGTATAAGTGCAAGCCTCAGTGCAGAGATCCTCCCTGTAGTAAACTGAGTATCTTACACCACCTAAAAGCTAGTGCCAGTCTGGCCAGGTGAGTTCTCAGACATACTGCAGGTACCACTGAAGGATCAGACACATGGCTAAATAAATAAATGCAATCCTCTGGCAATATAGTAGAACACATGTGTGCATACAGATAAACCCCTTGCTGAAGTCTATCCTCGCCATCCCTCCCCACCCCCAGCCCAGTTGAAGCTGTGCCAGAAAGCGCAGCCGTGGAGCCTGACTCTTCCTTCGTTGCATTCATCTGGTCACGTTGTACTGATACATTAAAGGAAACACGCACTCACCAGCTCTTCTTTACTCTCTGTTATGAGTAGCCCGGCAAACTGAGGCGTGCAGAAGGATTTACACTGCTCCCAAGTTCCTTTTTGAGAAGAAAACAGGTAGGACCGGTCCTGGTTGGCAAGCCATAGTGCTGGACATTTCTTCCCTGCAACATACACTGTGGATCAGCCCATCACACTCATTCCCCCATCGCCCTGAGCTCAGCATCTAGTTGTCAGCGGCAGAAGGATTTCACCCCTTCTGTGTTCCTCCACCTCCACTGCTTGTGTCTCTTGGGCCCTATAGTGTGTGGGGGGCAGCTTCTGCCCCACACCCCTGAAGGGGAATGGCCTTTTTCCTCAAGGAGTGGCTGTTTTCATGCAACAAATATTAAGGACTGGCTTCCACAGCTGTATGGGTGAATAAGGGGCCTGACAGTCACTGCCAACTTGGCTGAGGCTAGGCTGGTCTCCTGATCCCCTCCTCTCTGGGGAGTTGGGCCATGTTCCCAGCGGGGAGTGGTGGCCAAGAGACAGGAGCTCCAGGCCCTGTCTGACAGGAGCAAGTCATGGAACAGGACGTGGGCAGCAAAAGCTGGAGGGAGAAAGGTTTTTTCCCTCCACCTGTAAGTTATGAAAGTAAAGAAGATTTCCCTGTCCTGAATCCTGAAAAGACAACGTTTTGAAAATATACATTAAAGCAAAACCCTAACCTTAAAACCCCCGCTTTGAAACTGGGTCATTTAACTTGCATAATTTCTAAGCATTTCATTCCCATTTTTAAGCATTCCATTATTTACACTTTTCTTCCTAATTATCTTATATTTCAAGATATCAGGCAGACAAGGCAACCAAAACCTTTCACTTGTGTCATATCAGAGCATTTTTGGGGATGCTTATGGAACAATCTCTGGGGTTTGGCAGCTTATCTCAGTTGCTTCTTGACATGGACAGTTTTGGTTTGCTGCTCTGCAGGCACCTGTGAGAAGGTGCTTGTCAGAAATCTCTGAGTGAGCTGCCAGCTTCAGGGCTAGGAAAGGAGTGAGTGAGAAGACCTTTGGAGGAAGCTGTGGGCTCTCCTAACCTGGGATGGGAGGAAAATAGATGGAACTGGGTTGAGGAATACGGTAGTGAATGGTCCCCATGCCCCAAGCCTCCCTGCAAAGGCGACATCATGGCAGGCGTAGATAGCTCAGCGAAGGCCAACACACCTGTAGGAGGTTGGACAACACTCTGCAAGGCCAGGGCAGCCTCATATAGAGACTTGAGTCTGCCCTGCTCTGCCCTCAGAGGACAGCAGCTCCTTTCCAATGACTTACCTTTGTCAAGGATCCTTCCCCAGAGAGCGTCAGGCGGGCCTGACTTTGAGTCTCTGCAGGACATCACCTGCTGGTGGAGGTTTTCCTTCTCTTGGCGCAGCTGAGTGACTGAAACATCAGAACAGACCAACAGTGTCTGCAGCCGAGATCCACAGACCTAATGTTCTCTGAACTGTGCTGCCACAAAGCCCCACTTGCATTGATATAATTTATACTTAGAGCAGTTGATAGGGCTTTGGGTGCTGATTCGATTCAGAGAAAATTTGACACAATTCGGCAGCTGAATCTCCAAATCAGAAATCAAATCAGGAGACCAATAAAAAGCAATCCGAAGCTCTCTGAATCAATTTGGAAATATTTGGAGAGCTTCAGAGATTTGGGCAGTCCCTGCCCGCTGCAGCAGGTAACGGGTCTGGATGAGCAGGGAGGGGACCATGGGGGGACCCCTGCCAGGCCCCACCTGCTGCCTGCTCCCCACCCCTCCTGAATGCCCCCCA
>NW_005843060.1:82098-92695 GCF_000455745.1 Alligator sinensis
CCCACCCCCAATGGCTGCCTTGCCCAGCCCCAGCTCCCCACTCTTTAAAAAAAAGTCCCCCTTACGGGCTGCTGCCAGGCAGGGAGGGAGATCCCCATTGCCCCCCACTGCCCCGTGCTGCATGTGGGCTCTACATTGAGCCACCGACCCCTGCCCACTCTCACCACCCCCACCATGGCTGCCCCACATGGTCCCACCTCCCGATTCTTAAAAAAAAAAAAAAGCCCCCACTTACCGGCTGCTGCAGCAGCCTTGGAGCTTCTGGGGACTCGTGGCAGAGCCCCTCCCCCAGGTCAGTGTGGGGTAGTGGGGGAGCTGGGGCCAAGGACGGAGGCCTTTGAAGGGGCTGGGAGAGCGGGCGCAGGATGGGGCCTGTCCGTTTCGGACATTCGGCCAACATGGCAGCGGCCAGATCTCCAAATCAGATTTGGCTGAATTGATTCGTGACAATGATTTGAATTACCAGATCAAATCACTGTCCCCTGATCAGCTGAATCCTAATCCAAAGTAAATACTAGCTGCTTTGCACAGGCCTACAGGTAGACATTTCCTAAGACAACTTTTTTCCATTAAAAAAAAAAAAATTGTCATCACAAGTGAGCAGAAACTGTTCCATTGTGACTAAACTTCTCATGGAAGTCAGGGCTGTTTGCAAAGGGCGTGTCTATATGAGATGCTTTGCTGCACATAAGATCACATTACTGCCCAATAACCATCAATGTCCACATGTGCAGACCTTTACTGCACAGTTGTTTGCTCTACTGAGCAGTAAAGCAAATTACAACCTGCACATAGCAAATTGCAGTAGAGCAAATGCATCTAGCACGTTAACTGCTGGGTAGTTACTTGGTAGAAAACAAATGTAGGTGACCTACTGAGAGCAAAGTTGCTAATGGTCAGCTGGGCAGCGGGAGACAGTGAGGTGGGGACATGTTGTTGCGTTCCCCAGGGAGCTGCCTGCTGCCTGAGTGTGTTCTGGTGGTGTAGCACAGGCTGGGACAACAATCCCCTACCCCAGCAGCAGGGAGCTTCCAGATCTCATGGTATAATCACAGAATGAGGGCTGAAACCTTCTTGCTGCCGGTGCACACCCAATGCAACCTGCCTGATGTCTTTCTATCTCACCTTCCCACCTGCTTCCCTGGTGTTCCATATGGAGAACTTGGGACAATCGAGACCTAACAGCTGACCCAGGCTTACTGACACCTTTCATGCCCACCTGGTAGAAATAGTGCAGTCAGGGCTGTGAAGGTTTCTAGGCTATTTTATGGCATCTTTCGGGGCTTGCCATGGACCTGGGGTTCCCAGGACTTTCAGACACTGGCACAAGATGCTGAGGAATTTCATTTCTGTAAGAAGTTATCAGGTGTGGGTTTTTCCCCCCACACTGGTTTCAAAATACTTCCAAAACCACAATTCCAAAACCATAGTCTTTTTCTGCACAAGTGAAATTCAGTGCTTGACAGGCTTTAATAGCATAAAACCAGAATGGTAGGGTATACAGGAGACCACACATTTCCCAGTGGATGGATGTCCTAAACATCTGACAGGCCAGAAGTGAACTGACTCAATTTACAGAGGAAGTGTTCCCAAGGCATGGAAGAAGGTTGCCTGTATTGTTTCCATCTTATAATTGTGCCTACCATGTGGAGACCAGCTCCTTAACACTTTTCCATTCTACTGCCCATTCTGTATTATCTAAGTGTGTTTTTTTTGTTTTCACATCACCAAGCCAAGATTTTCTTTCGTGTATCTAACTCCCCCACATTGAGCGGAGAGCTTCAGGGTCCACGACTGTGGGTTATATAATACCCAAAGTCCTGCTGTATTCTGGGGCCCAGTGAGTCATGGGATCACTGTTCATCCAGAGTAGGAATGTGTTTTTAAAGAAAGATACTGCAACCACATGTAAACTAACAAGCTTCCACTCAGCTCATGTCCCAGCTTTGTCTCCCTCATTCCCCAGATGCTGTACTCTGCTTAAAATTGCACACAGCCCACACAGACATCTAGTATTTGAGTGATATACTGCAAATAATATTTCATGTTAGCCTCTTCCTAGAGTCATCAGAAAACACTATTTGCCCTCTAAAACATTGAAAGGACTCCTATCAAAGCTGTAGCGATTCCTCCCCTATGAACTTATGGTAACCCAAAACTCCTGTTGATATCAATAAAATTAGGCAGACAACTCCAGGGACAAGTGTAGCAAGCTGCCAGTGAAGAGGTGTAGCTGACAGATCTGGTAAAGAAATACAAATAATGCATCATAAAAATTGACACCAGCTAATACAGAGAGTACTCTGGCACACGTAAGATAACTTGGACAGGGAAGGAGGGAAAAGGCTTGTTTGGACATCTTTAAAAATGGCTCCTAGAAACTGTTGTACTTGATGAAACACACTGAATTGGGTGGGAGGAGAAGGGAGCAATATGTGAAGAAGACGGCCATTGGTGCTCCTAGGAGGACCAGGCTCAGGCCCAGGCCCCTGTCCCTGGGAAAATGTTTTGAAAATGACAGAGTTCTTTTGCAAAAACTGTATGAAGCAAGTCGTGTACATAGTCATGGAAAGGGATGATGCAAAGTCAACAATAGATGAACTAATGATTGGAGCAGGGTCCCAGGGAAATGTTAGGAGGAAAATGCTTAGTGACGGTGTGCAAGCTTAATATGGCAACATGGTTTGCAAACCTAGGCACAATTCAAGGGTGTCATCACTGTTCCATAAGATCTCCAAGTTTTGGAATGAAAAACTCTTCCTGTTCAGGGCAGCCAGGCTGCTGTAAATACCCTTAAATGTACTCTGTTTGCCTCTTGTTTCTGCTTTTGTATCAGATGACATGGAAATACTAAGCACATAGTCAACTAAATTTTACAGTCAAGTAGAACATCCACAACCAGCTTTCCATTACATAGATATGTCCCAAATGTGCTTGTTATAAATACTAATGCTGCTTCATCTGAATATGGGGGGAAAGAGAGCAAAACAAAAGACTTGAAATGTGTTCAAATTAAAGTGTGCTTTGGCATATAACTGAATGCTCCTGGGAGAAAACTACATCTCGCTCTGCCAATCAAACACTCAGTGTCATATCTGAATCAATTCTTCCCACTGCCACTGTCTACAGTCAAGTAAGTACTAATAATACCACCACTGATTAACACTGGATCCTGGCATTAGGAGGCACAGGTAGACCCTGACATTTAGCTGCCTTGCCTTGCATGGTACAGAACAGCACTGTCCTGGCAGTTGGAGGTACCAAGGAACAGACTCATAGGGAAAATGCCAAATGGCCAAAGTACCTTCATGTGACTTCCCACAGCAGGCTGAGATGTGATTTTCCAGCTGTTTTCTGCAAGGACTGAAATGTGGTAGTTTCCTGTTCCAGTTTTTCATTGGAACAGATCACCTGTGCATCATCTTAATATGTGTGTGTGTTTGCTATACTGAGTATACAACACAGGGTCATGTCCGAACAAAGCAGCACAATCACTATGGAAAGTGCGTTATGAGTATGGGTAGGACAAGGAAATACATTTAAGTTGCATTCACTCTCATGGGGATGCATTAAGGCTCTGACCCTGGAGGTCTGGAGCACAAAACTTCTTCTTTTTAAAAAGATGGACTAGGCAGCTCCTTAGACCTTTATATTTAGGAAATGCAGGAAGATCTTTCCAAATTCTTAGATTATTTTTCTCCCCCTCTGAGATATAGACTAAGCGGTGCAAAAACTGACTGATTTACTTCCAGGGTATGTAACTTTTTTGTTTCCTTTTTTTTTTAAGTCTCAACTGTTCCAATGAGAACAAGCTCAGATTTCATTTAAAATCTATGACAAGGAGCATAAAAAGTACGTGTAAGGGGCATTTATTATGGATGGTAAAGGAACAGTAAATTGGCTGGTTACAAGCTGCAGGGATGCACTATGCTACAGGATGACTCTGGTGAGAAATCCCATGGCAGAGGTATCATGCGACGGATGGATTCAGTACATAGCGCACAGCCTGGGTGTGAAAAGTTTTTCATGGTGGTAACAGAGAAGTGTGAAGGTCAAGTGCTGTTGTGAAACCATGATAATGTTACCTTTATTTCTCCTCCACAGATGTGGCCTGCCCCCAGTCTCTCTTCCTTCTGGCTGATGAGCCCTCGTGTTTCTCTGCTGCTCAGGAAGGTTCTGAAACTTCAGCTTAGAATAAGTTGCCATTTCTTTCTGTTTGACTGGGAAGATAATGGAACAGAAAGTTTAGACTTGGCTTTGCAGAGGCTGAGATGCACGTAACAGCAGGCTGTCTGGTTTGTCTATTATTCATGGGGGAAGATAAGATTTAGGAAAGTCTTTGGAAATGGAGAGAAGAGACGTGTTGTAGCCTTGTTGATGCAGAAGCCAAAGCCAAAGGGACCCCAAAAATATCACATCTGAGATGGGAGGAAATGGAGAAGAATTTAGGGCCCAATGATGAGGAAGTCTCAGGGAATGAGTTATTGGCAGTGGAATATACAAAGATGCTGTGAGCTCACTTGGTTTTGTGATAATTTGTGGGGAATAAAAATGAGTGCTGCTCAAAAACTGATCAAACAAACCAATGGTTTGGATATTTGCTGCTGGTATTTTGTTTTCACCAGCTGAACTGAAAAATCCAATTTTACAGATTTTAATCCAAGCATTAGATACAATGGTAATCCCAGCCCTCAGTCGACAACAGAACATGCCCTTAGCACTGAGGTGTTGGATTCAGTGGGAGGAGATCCACTGGGTGATTGTCAAGGCCAGATTGGGTTTATCCAAAAGTGAAGGAGACTTTTCCTGCTGAGGGGGTTTGTCTACACATGCAATTAATACTATATTGGTTTACTGCACAGTAATTTATTGCGCAGTAAACCTGCCCTGGGTAGATTCGCTCCTCATGGCACTAGCCTGCTCCCAGTCTCTTTTCACCATGCACCACCCCCTGCAGCTGCCAGAAGGAGCTGGAGGCTCCGGCCACAGCTGCCTGGGGCCAAGGGCCCTCTAAAGCCAGCCCCTTGGGACTTGGGACACCTTCCAGGAGCTCCTCAATCAGCTCTACCTGCACATGGAGTGGAAGGTTACCACCCTGTAGCTTCCCCTCGGCACGGATGCCAGACTAGCTATTGCTGTGCTCAATCAGACCATTGGTACCAGCCTCTGCTACGTCAGCTACCTCTTTGGCATAGGCAAGAGGTCTGCAGCACCGTCCAGGATGTGCTGCAGCACACCATACTTCAGGTCCATGACCCCCAGGAGGCGGTGGAGTTCGATGCCCTGGGCTTTCCCCAGTACATCAGGGCCCTGGATGGGACCAACGTCCCCATCACCTGCCCACGCCATGGGAACCCCACTACAACAGCCAGTTGGGCTTTCATTTTGTTGTGCTGCAGGCCCACATCCACCACTCTGGCACCTTCACCAATGTGAGCACTGGCTTGGAGGACAGTGCCCATGGTGCCCTCATGTTCCAGAACTCCCCCCTGGCAACCTTGATGGAGAGCGGGTGCTTCATGCCATGGGTGTTGGACCTCCAGCTGGGTGAGGTGACAGTCCTGCCCCTCCTCAATGGGGACCCTGTCTACCTGCTCCTCCTTTGACTCATGCTGCCCTACACCTGCAGGCTGGACTCCTGCCAAGAACATTTCAGCAGGTGCCTGGGCTGGACCCATGTACTGATGGAGTGCACCTTTGGCCACCTGAAGGGACACTGGGGCCTCATCACCCCCCACCTTGAGGTCATAGGGGCCGACACCCCCTGCATCATCATTGCAGCCTTTGTGCTGCATAACATATGTGAGGCCTGGGGGGAGCTCTTCTGTGAGGCATGGGTGGAGGAGCTGCAGTGGGGGTGGATGATGCCTAGCACTGGGAGCTGGTGGCAGCGATAGCAATGGTCCCCCCACCGATGAGGCCTCAGGCAAGCTGCACACCTGGCAGTGAAAGGAAGGATACTGGCTGTGAGAGGTGCTGGCAGATCACTTGCTCTTGCACTCCCAACTGTAGGTCACCTGGCCAAATAAGCATGGACCTCAGCCTCACCATCCAACCCTAGCACCATGCATGCTGTGGACAGTTTTCTGAAAAGTACTTTATTCCCTTCCACAGAGAACCTGTCCCCACCTCCCTCCTCAACAACAGACCCCATCCCACCCTCCCTCCTGACACACATAGCCCCTTCACCAACCCTGCCACCCACCACCAATGAAGCACCCTCTTCCTTTTGCAAACTATGTACAGTGTTGTATGTTCCCTCCCAGGGTGGGCAGAAGTGGGGTGGGGACACCTGTGGGACAAAGCCTGGGGACAAGCACCTAGCACCCTGGCTTTTGGCCTCACCATCATGGGTATGCATGCCACGGCAAGGCCAGCGGGCATGGGGCTTACCCAGGGGCAAGGATAGCTGCCTCTCTATTGGTGCAGCTGGTTTTCCCCCCTGCAGCCAGTGGCCAGGGCCAGCAAGGCCCAGGTGTGGGCAGTTTCTGCTTCAGGACCACAGGGAATCTGAGTGGGGCTGACTGGGAGAAAATTTGCTCCCGACTGGCATCTACACGTGTGCTACTGTGCAGTTAATATAGTACAGTTCATTTGCTACTGGCATTTGCACAGCACTTGCACATATATATGGTGAAGCTTTACAGTGCAGTGAATTCATCAACTGCATGGTAAAGTATCCTGTAGATGCACCCAGGGGAAACAAGGGTATTAAGGCCTAGATTCTTGTTTGCCATTGAGCAAGAGCAGGACTGAAGGGAGGAGGATGGCACCATGAGCTAAACAGCACCTTGGGTCCTGTGTGTTGCTTGGCAACAATACAGCTGTCTCTGCACTTCTGCTACTCAGCATGCCAGGTGCATTAACAGGAGATGGTTGTGTGAGGCATCCCTTGAAGTTCCTTCCCACACATTGACTCTATGGTGTTCTTAGACCAGCTCCTGACAATCTGATTCAGACATCAACTATAAACCTTTAGAGATGAGTAGTGAAATGGCTTTGAAGAGAACACCCTGAGAATGCAAGGTTTGTCATTAAGAGCACAGAGCTATCAGGTTCATCTGTTTCACTTAAGAGGACCAGATTCCTTCAGGCAAATTTATCAGAAACAGAGGGTAGCCTGCAGTAAGCTCTAGAAGGACTGATTTCATCTGAAAATATGCACTTTCATCAGAGGCAGACAGAAGGTGCCAATATACAGCACTTGGGGAAGATACGGAACTAAAATCCTTAGAAATGCATGCAAGAGGACTTTTTGGCTCTGAAAGCAACAAGAGAGAAGAATGCAGAGGTGAGCAATAGGGGTTTCAAAGGTTGAAAACCTGAAGCTTCAGAACATCTTAAGCAACCTGAAGAAGGGCCTTGACCTAATGGTGCAGGGGAGTTCTTTTTTTTAAGCAGTGTTTATTTTATGACAGTCAATGCTTATAACAATGATTTTTAATTTCTGCCTCAGCAAAGCTATCATGTTTGGAGTCATCCATATCTTACCTTTGTCTCCATGTTTCTGCCTTTTAGGTGGATCAAATTTCAGGTTTGAGTATATTATCACCTGCTCATCCATGACAGTGGTGCTAGAGAGAGAGAAATCATAGCCTGGGTTCAAGAAGGCTGAGTCATTTGGGTGGCAGTCATTGAGAAACTGATGAGTTTATTAAGCATCCTGATGTCTTGACATAGCTTTAGGAGAAGCTGGGCTTACTGGACATTTTGTAACCACATTACAAGAAAAATCTACATTCAGAGAATGCTATGTTTGCAAATTTTCTCAGGAGTTATGAGACACAAACTTGATGTGGCCTTCACAACTTTAATTCGGGTCTCTTGTGCAAATGTGTCCTAATGCAGTCATTAATTACAGCAGCACACACTTTTCTCTCCCCCGCCACAGGTTCTGGCTTCACTCCGTGCACAGTATGGATGGTGTTCACCAAATATGTATGTGTTCAGAGAGTTGTCTGCATACATGAATGAGTCACTATGCCAAGTTATCATTTTACTTGAATGTGTGGCCTCATCTCCTATCTACTGCACCCTGTTGAATTCCTGTTTTGTGTACAGAATTCCAGGTTCAAAAGGCTATTTGGGATATTTTAGAGTGAGGCATCTGAGTCTCTTTTTAAATTTGTCCCTTTGTACTTTACAGACATTAGTGGATGTATCTTCACAACCTCCTGCCTATTTCAGATGTTTGCTACATAGGAACTATAACACAGAGCTTAAAGCTAAATCAGCCACACTGCAAAGTAATTCCAGGTGCATGATCGAAAGCAGCTGGGGTATAACTTTGCAGAGCAGTTCTCTGTTTATAGTATCTGTTTTGTTCAAATGATGGCTCTACACTGGCCTTAAGCAAAGTTTGGAGGTGCTCAAAACCTCTTCAAATCAGGTCACATAAGGCTCTCACTTCAGGCGCTCCAACAAAGAGGAACACAGAGGGAGTGGCAATGTGTAAGAAACGTCTATTTTGCGACATGCCCAGCATCACCTAGGAGCTTTGTGCAAAGACGGGGATAGAATCCAGTTCTCCAAGGCAGCACCCAGCTGCCTCAAACACCAGAGTGATCTTTCTGTGCTGGAAATCCCGGTCTCATTCACTAGCAGAGCTACGAGGAAGTGAAAGCAGGGTCTTATCATGGGAACTGTCAGGAATCTTTTGCAATAGGATTGTCAGGTACTCTACCTGTGTGAGCTACAGTTGCTCATCACTCTTTTTAACAAACAAAAAGAACAAAAAATGTGATTCTGTGAGAAAATGTGACTATCTAGTATTGATTTGGACAAAACTGTACTGTACTCCAGGGTAGAGTGGGGACGGGATGGGTAGCAACAGGACACAGATCATTTCCAATCAGTCTTCAGAACCAAAACCACATTTCTCATCTTGAAGTGTTGTTGTGAAAGGAAAATATCAGTCTTTTCATAGGTCAACGTATGACTTCTCATATCCACCTACTCACCTTCTAGAAGGGATACAACATACTGCTACTCTCTTAATCCAATTTATAAAGATTGTATAAATGATCACTGAGCTGCCAAGCTCTTCTGCACTGGCCTTCATGACTGCAGGTACTTTGGTGGTTTAAGTCAAAAACAGCTGCCTTTCCTATAGGCATGATGCCAGGGAGAATAAGTAGGACCAGTGTAATTCAACTAACTGCACTGGAACTACCCCGGCTTCTACCAGTGAGAGAGGGAGCAGAATCACTGTAGCAGCTTACAGAGAGAACATGAGTGCCCGAGGTTACCCCGGCTGGTCGGGGACAGAACTCATTTATAAAAGCAGGCCAAGTCCTCTGCTGGTGCCAATCAGCATTGATCCATTGGAGCCCATGGAGATCTAAAATCAGCATGAGGTGGCCCACTGTGCTTTAAGGAGAGTGAAATAATTTGAGTCTCTTCACCCTCCTTGGTGACATGAACTCCTTTCAGATCAGAATTTTTGCCCATCTCCCATGTTGGATCTTATTCATTTGGGAGGGCACTGCACTCAACCCTTGGGGTAAGTTCACGACTAACTCCAGAAGGTGGTCTGTGATCTCTCCTTCTTGCAAGAAGATGACCATTAGGTTCTACCTGGAAGCAACTGCCTCCAGCTCAGTCCAGCTCCTTCTTCCTTCTCCCTGCCCCTGACAAACATTTCCAGAGCCCACGACCCTCCCATCCTTGTATTCACTGCAAACACACTCACTGGCATTTTCCCTTGGTTCCCAGAACTGCCCTCCACCCCACCTTTACCTTTTCCAAATCACCTGGGTTTCTTCCTTGAGCAGTGCAATCTAAACCAGGAGGTATAATAGGATTTTAAGAAGCAAACGAACCACCCACAAGACCCCTCCTAATTCCCCTGTTCAAAGCATCTGGGCCCAGTACCTTTTCTTTTTCTGCACAGTTCATGAGTGGAGGATTGTGTAGCTCTGAGCTGGAACATGAGAAGGTGCATCTGCCCTGCTCCTGCCTTTGAGTCCTTGTCAGAGGAAAGAGCACAGTGATGATTGGCCCAGTGGGGCTCCACAGGAAACGCTGTCTCTGTTCATCTGAAATGCTCTCCCTCCTAGTGCTGTTTTACAATGGGGCTTTTATCTTTACAATATCAAAATGTTTCCAGCCTGAAGTACTCACTACAAACCCCTGCGGGGCTGCTGAGATACTAAGTCTCTGCACAGCACAGCAACTGGCCCCAACCAGGTTTCATAGATTTCATAGATTTCATAGACATTAGGGCTGGAAGGGACATCGAAAGATCATCGAGTTCAGCCCCTCACCTGAAGGGCAGGAAGTCAGCTGGGGCCATAGGATCTCAGCAAGATAAGCATCCTATTTACTCTTGAAGGTGTTCAGTGTAGGTGCTTGAACCACCTCCGATGGCAGGCTATCATCATAAGGTCTGTTTTCCTGACCTCTGATCATGTGCGTGGCTCTCCTCTGAACCCTCTCAAGCTTCTCCACGTCCTTTTTGAATTGAGGAGCCCAAAACTTGATGCAGTACTCGAGCTATGGCCTCACCAAGGCCAAGTACAAGGGGAGAATGACGTCCCGGGATTTGCTTGAGAAACATCTATGGATGCAAGCCAGCATTTTGGTTGCTTTACTAGCC
>NW_005843060.1:92992-108867 GCF_000455745.1 Alligator sinensis
CGGGGCCTGACCACGGAGCCAATGTCCCAGCCAGCGGATCGTGGAGGACCCAAGGCCACAATTGGCCAGTTTCGCCAAGAGGTGGTCATGGATACCAGATCGAAGGCTTTCTTGAAGTCAAGATATATGACATCAATCTCTTCTCCCTTGTCCAGGTGATAGGTCACCTGGTCATAGAAGGAAATGAGATTGGTCAAGCAGACCTACCTACAACAAACCCATGCTGGCTATCCCTCAGGATGTTGGCATCGGCCAGTCCATTAAGGATGGCCTCTTTAATAAACTTTTCTAAAATCTTCCCTGGGATAGAAGTCATGCTGATGGGCCTATAGTTTTCCAGATCCACTTTCCTCCCTTTCTTGAAGATAGGCACCAGATTGGCCTTCTTCCAGGCTTTGGGTACTACACCAAAGCACCAGGAGTTTTCAAAGATCCATGCCAGAGGCTGAGCTATGATGTTCGCCAGCTCCTTGAGTACCCTGGGGTGAAGATTGTCAGGGACGGCTGACTTGAAGGTATCCAGCCTCTCAAGGTGTTCCTTCACGAGGTCAGCATTGATGGAGGGCAGGGGATCTCCCTCACCCAGACCTCCCTGTACCGTAGTGGGCATGGGCGTCCCATGGGACTGATGAAAGACCGATGCAAAGTTTGTCCTAGGGTCTCTTAAAGATACAGTTCCCTGCATATCTCTTCAGAAAGCAAATAACTCTGGCCCACTTCGCATGGAGCAGCTCTCCACAGCTGTCTTTGCAGGAGGAGCTGAGAAGTGGGGAAGGACAGCTCATTTGTGACAGGTTTCAAAGATGCTCTTTAGAGGGTCTGTAGTCTTCATGACTGAAGATCACCTCCAGAGTCCAGCCATACTGGATTCTCCCTTTGAGCCCCAGCTCCTGGAGTGGTGGGAGTGGGTAAGAAGATTAGTCCTGCTTTGGTGAAACAAAGATCTTGACATTGGGACATGAATGTGAGCTCGATATTTTGACCCAGAAGGTGCCAGAGCAAAAGGAGTGTCAGAGGTTTGCTGCCCTGACACCCACACGCAGCTTCTCTCTGGGCATGTCCCTGTTCAGGGATGGCTTCTCCACTTAGTGCAGGGGTGGAAAAAGTTCAGCCCATGGGCTGGATTGGGCCTGTGGTGGAGTCCATTTTCCAGCAGGCCCTGCCTGCATTGCTGTGGCCAGTTTCCACGGAGACCCAAGGAGCAGTGGCACCATGACAGCACGAGACCAGGTTTTCCCGAGAGACTGGCTCCAGCAGTGCTGTCAGGGTGCATGGCTGGGCAGGGAGATGCTCCAGGACTGGGGCTAGGATTTTGCAGTGGTGACAACATGGTCCAGAGCTGGGGCAGAGCTGCGAGGTGCAAGGGTTCAGGTTCTATGACTAGCAAAGCACATATAAACCTCAGCGTGACTTCTACTTTTTGAGACCTGTGCTGAGATAGGAGAATACAAATGAACTGGGGAGAGAGCCTGAAGATTGGCTGAGAGGGGCTCTGATGTCATAATGCCACCAAGCAGCTGGGAGATAGCTTTGAACACTGAGTCATAAGGGCCTGACCCAATGTAATCCAGGGACATGGACACCCCTGGCCTCAAGCAAAGGCAGGCTGGACACTGAGATAGATCATCCTACAGATGTTCTGTAATGGTCAAGGGCCCCCAAAACACCAGAGAATGAGAAGTCCTACAGAAAGGCAGTTGCTTGAGCTCCTTCTCAGGGTTCCTGGCCTACTGCTGTAGAGAGACAATGACAGGACAGATACAGAGGTAGCCTGGGATAGATAGGAGGTGGGAATTTTCTCTCACCATTCAGAAATTAGGGCACAGAAGTATGGGTGTGATTAGTGAACACCATCCATTTGAACACCTATAGGTTCCAATCTCCAATCCAGCTGACATTTACCTCTCTCTATAGGCAACTTACACATCCATGCATCCCAAACTCCAAACCACCAGTCTCTCCATTTGTCTTTCTCACCACCTCTTTCAAGCATTTTTCTAAACAATTTGAGCTGTGCAACCTCTACTCCCATCTCCAGTGTCTCTGTCTTGTCAACCCTGTAGGTCCAGAATCTATTTACATGTCTAACCCATCTGTAGCTAACTGTTCTGGGGGATTTAATGACTAGACTGCAAGTCACAATGAGCTCTCCCTAGGTTCAGTGTTTGGGTCTTAGTTCACAAGGGAGAAAAGGAGATGATGTGATATCCATCACACACCTCTCCTGGGACACCTTAGTCAGTAGTCTGCCTGAGGGGCTCCCAGTGCTACTGGCACCCTGAGGAGCCAAAATCTGGCCACCACCCAGCTTTAGCATGCTAGCCTGAGTTACACAACATTTCTGTGAAGAGAGTGTCAACAAGAAAAGTGAAAAAAATATAGAAGAGTCAACCCTAATCTCAAATGTCCCCATCCACCCCCCCCCCCCAAAAAAAAAAAAAAAAAAAAAATTGGAGGACAGGACCAAAATTCTAACTGGTCTGGACAAATCATAGGGGAGGTAATCTAAAATTGATGCCACAGGATTCTGTAAGGTTAAGTTCAAAGTGCTGCAATTGGCAGTCAGAAATCAAATGCACCAAGTTGAAATGGTGAGTCTTTAGTGGGCAGCAGCACTGCAGAAAAGGTTCTGGGTGGTGGAGTGGCTCTGAGAGTGAATCTGAGTCAACCATGTCATGCTGCTGCTGCTGGAAAAAGGCAGGAATCATTCAGTGATCTACCAATAGGAATGGGAAAAATTACACATGGGAGGTCACTATCCTGTAGTACATGATGATGCTGAATCCTCAAAGAAGACCTTGTCCAGCTACAGTCAATTTATTGGCTTTAGACAGATCTAGGCAAACCGTAGAATGCAGAGGAGAAGAACAAGAATGTGAAGAGGATGAGAAAACGTGTTCTGAAGAGTGGTTGAAGAACTGAAATGGTCCGAAAAAGAGAAGAGTCGGAGGCTGAATGAAATGAGTCTTCTAAAAACTAAATATTTTCTTACATGGAGGATAGTGATCAATTGTTCCTTTAAGCCATTATGTGGATGATGATAAGAGATGGGCTTATTTTGCAGCAGAGATACAAGAGCTCACAAATGAGATAAGCCATCTACCTACCAAGTGGCAGTGGGAAGAGACCTAAAGTGCGCTCAGTGATCATCCCCCACCAGTTGAATCAACACAGCTGAGCTATGGGTGGTATGTAAAGCTTTGGTCGCTGATTTGATTTGGAGAAGATTCAGCCCAATTTGGAGGTCAAATCACCAAATCCAAATTGAATCAAGAGACTAAAAAAACCCTCTGAATCAATTTGGAGCCTCTGAATCTATTTGGAAAAGATTCTGAAAAAGTTCGGAAAAAAAATTGTAGATTCAGAAGGCAGTCTTTCAGGGGAACAGCAACTGAGAAGAGAGAGGGGAAGCGGGGGTGGTGGGGCAGGGGAAAAGAATGACATCTGTATCTGACCAGTGACTGTGATCTTTCCCTGAGTTCCCTTCCAATCACAGTGCTCTATGGGAGGGATGTAGAAACAGCCTTTCTGTCCCTTTTGTGAACTGTTTCCACCTGAGCACCAGGAAGGCCCCCTGCTACAGGCTACCACCCCTGCTGGTTACATCCCACTGGGCCTTAACACACACACAAAGTCACACATGTCACAAGTTTTCCTTGTTAGCACCTTGAGGTGCAGTTTCCCAGAAACCCCTGCTAAAAAATGACAAAGTTATAGGTATTTCAGTGATTTCCCATTGTAGTCTATGGCCAAATCTCATAAACTCTCTGAATCAGCACCAAATCTTGCAAAGCCAATTCAGCCGAAATGATTCAGGACAGTGATCCAAATCTCTGAATTGAATCACTGTCCTCTGAATCAGCCGAATCCGAATCTAAATTGCACATTTCCCTATTCGCACAGGCCTACTGAGCTGCTTACAGAGATCTGAACCTGAGGCCATGAAGGAAGCCAGTATTTGACAGCACTGGGACACAGAGGGTCACTGCCCCCTCTTTCTGCCCTCTTTATAACTTGTCTTGCTACCACATCTCTTTCCAGCTTTATCTCATTTTTCTCATTCTTTTTTCCCTCTTTCTCCCAGGGGACCAAATTTTGTTTCACCTAGCAGGCACCTTAATTGGGTTAGGTGCCCATATGAGATCCTATTCCAGTCTGCTCAAGTCCGGATAGCTCATTAATGTATTGAAAGAGAGAGGAGGAGGAGGAACAGCACCTTGTTATATTAACTGTGTTTCAGAAATGCCAAAGTACACTTAAACACCAAATAGGTGGAACTAGATCTGTCTCTGGGATGTTTCTGCCAGCCCCTCCTCCTTTTCCATCCTACACTGACTGGCAGGTTCTCCAGGTCTAATGTTCTGGTGTGCGGGGGTTCCATTGATGTCAGCACTTGTACAGCTGCAGATGCTCTGCACCTCAAAGCAGGGAACCACTTGGTTGCCTGGGCCTCCCTTAGCTTGGCAAACCTGCTGGTGATTTCAGCTAAGGATGCATTAAAATGTTAATGAGATATTGGAATGTAAATGTTGTGGAGGGGAGGATGAGTTTGGCTTGAGGGATATCCAATATCACAGTTCACAGTGATGACCTGGCTGTGACTCTCATGTCTCAAAGTCCAGGAAAATGGTAACTGGGGATACAGATGCCCCAAATGGTGCTAGTCTTTGGTCATTCAATTCCAGGCCAGCTTCTTCTAGAGAGCCCTGGTGAGAGTTATGATGGCAGTACAAATGGAAATCTACAGGGGCTGAACCTATACAGGATGCCATGACTTACTGCTTCCAGTGAAACAAGAGGTGGTGAATTCAGAGCCAGACTGGATGGGAGTGGATGAGCTGGGGACACAGAGGGAGTTGGGGAGACTGTCTCACAGGGATGAGACTGGGGCATCTGAGGGAAGGAGTAACTACTGCACACTCTGATCTACTCTAGGAAACACCTGTCCCCCTTCCTCATAAACTCCTTAGTCCTTCAGGGTGAGCAACCTTGAGATACCAGATTGGGTCCTTTCCCATTGCATTGGACAGGTTAAAGGCTCCGGAGGGGGTAATGCAGGTGTCTGAGCTGAGGCACCCAGCATGTAAAGCACTAAAGACGTTACTGCTGGGGGATGAGCAAAAACATCAAGGAAGGTTTAGAGCCTCTGGTTACGTGGGACCTTGTCATTTAAAAACCCCACACAGTGTGAGGAAAAGACCCTGGGATCCTCCCTTTCTTTCCTGTGGTATAAATGTAGCTCCTCCCTCCTTTCCTGACAGAACGCAGGGGTCCTGGCATGTGCTCTCCCGCGCTGGCAGGACCACCTGAGGATTCTCCTGCTCAGTTGTGCACTAATTTTACCTATCTCCTTTCTCAGCAGGCTTGGAGAAGACATTGCAGACTTCATTGTCACTGATGGGCAAGTTCTGGGATATCAGCTGCTTTTTTGCTGATGATTTCTTCTGGCTCTACCTGGATGCTTTCAGCATGGGTGAGTTTGGAGAAAGAGAGATGCACCTATACAGATATACATATATACACATATATTATTTACAGATATAGATTTAAACCAAAAATAACTCTTATTCACCCTTATCTTAGGTACAGGCCTAAACCTTTGCGGCTTCCCATTCAGTGTGCAGCCTCTGCTCCTCAACAGCTGAAGGAGCACTGAATAACAAAACACAGGTTAATCAGCAATTCAACACAGGAATACCTGGTGGTGACAGGATAATAACTGAACAGAATATATAAGGTTATTTCACATGTGCAAAAAATAACCAATACAATAGCTTCAGACAAAAACAGCTTACAACCCTCTCAAACAGCAGCAATAAGGATGCAATAGTAGAAACAGAATCACAATGGCTTAAATAGCCAGACCACACTTAATGCTACAGCAGTTATGCCCAAAAAAGAAATGGCAACCCAGGGAAAGATCCCATTACCTAATAGAACATCATTCCCCCTCCCGGATCACTCAACTAGGAGGGGCCTGTAACCATGATGCCACCCTTAACAAACAGCAGCCCTAGATTCCCCTCTGTGCCTAGGGGTGAATTGTCCCCACTCCTGAGGGACCTTCCCCTTGATCCCCTGCAGCGAGGAAGGCCCCTACTCCCCTGTGGGAATCCCCTTTCCCCGTAACTCATGACTCCCACCATCTTCCCTCTCAGGGGTGGTCAATCTGTTCAGTCACTGCTCATGACAGAAAGGTCCAAGCTGTCTGGTGCAGTCACTGGGGCCTATCAGCCCTCTCTTAGCCTGCTGTGCACCACCCTGTGCATCAAGACCTGTGCTGCCTCATGCAGCCATGGTGACCCATCAGCTCTCTGGCCCCATACACTGATCCATGCACCAATGGCCTAAGTACTGTCTCGATCAGGGTGGGAGACCCATGCTGCCTTGTGCAGCCGTCAGGCTCTTGTGAGCTCTCCACCACCCCATGCACCAGTCCGTGCACTGTGGGGACTTCTGCCACGTGCAGTGTCAGAGACCTGAACTGCCTCATGTACTCCTGAAGTCCCATCAGCTCTTCAGCCCCGTGCACTGGCCTGTGCACTGGCCCCACTCCTACCCCATGCAGGGTTGGAGATGCACACTGCCTCATGCAGCTGCTGGGGTGCTGTCTGCTCTTGGACCCTCTGTGCACTGACCCATGCACCATTGCTGTGCTCTTCCCATGGCAGCTGGGATACAGCCTCCCCTTCCTCCTCCCCACCGGAGGAATCTTCAGAGCGCTTCTGGGGCAACTACTCCACCCCTGCTGGTCAGTTCAACCAGCTCTTCTACAGCCCTCATCTTTGTCAGCCATCAATGAAAGTTGCCCGTGTCATGGGCATGCTGGTTTTTTATTCCTTCTGGAGGCTCCACTCCCAGACTGGGAGCAGATCAATAGGAAAGCTTAAGGGGTTAGTTCCCCCTCAGGTACTCTTCTTTGCTTTGCCCCTAGGTCAGGGCAGGCCAAGCCTCTCTCCTACCTCCTCCTGATTGGTGGGGAAGAGGAATGCCCTCATCAATCAATCTGAGCCCTTCAGCTCAAACCGGCAAGCTGGGCTGCCACTGGCAAGCCTTCCACACAGGGGAGACTGGAAACTCATCTCCCTAAGTGGTAATGACAACATGAGGGTCACAACAACATGTCAGAGCAGTGAAGAATGGGAGTTCAGGACTGAGAGTGTTGGGAGGACAGAGAGATATCAGGAAGCAACTCTAGGAACAGGAGCAGCATAAAGCCATTGAAGTACCATTGGGGCATGGACAGGATGGTGTTAGACCCCGACTCCATGCAGCGCCCAGCAACTAGGGAGACGATGATCCAATTGCTCATGGATCCTGTTACTCATTATCCAGAGCAAGCAGGGAGCAAGCACCAGCATACATTTCTTGCAACAGCTTTATTCAGAATGGAGACAGCTTTGGGCCAGGTCCCAAAAAACAGGCAACCGGGGACCTGCACTGAACAATAGACTTTTTTCCCCACATGTATATACTTTGGTTTAAGTTCATTAACATTACTCCACGTTCATCCCTTCTTCTGTTCCACCCATTTCTCCTCCCATCTCAGGATCCATCTCTGTTTATTGTTTGCTTCATTAGCATGAAATTGCCTATGCATTTTGTTCATTTACATGCCTTTTTGCTATGAGCGCATGTCTAAGGCCATGAACTCCCTACTTTTGGTCAAGGGGCGGAGTCTGGGGGCTTCTTTACCAATCACCATTCACACTTTTGCATCTGTTTATCTCAGTTATGTGTTATCTTCCACATTCCAATCTGTTTTTCTGTCCCTTGTCGTACCAACTTCCACCCTCTTTGGGCCCGGGTATCTTATCTTGTTCCTTACTGTAGCTGGCTCACAGCACACAGGAAGGAAGAGAGTGCGATGGATGGTATCCCCCAGGATGTCAGGAGAGGGCAAGCACCCACAGGATGCCTTATCCAAGACTTACCCAGCACCTGCAAAAAGACTCCATGGCATGGAAGGACAGCTTCCTACAGGAGCGAGGAGACCACTGTAGGTAAAGATCTCTTTTACTCACATGCTCGGCAGATGAGCAAGTGAGACTGCCCTACACAGAAGACTTTGAGCAGCCAGGACCCTGGCAGGCTCAGTGGGCCATGGACAGTAGGGGATCCAGGCCCTAGAAGGGAGGAAGCCTGATGCCCTGTATAACAGGGAACTGAAACCTATTACCTGAACAAAACAGAGGGAGAGGAGAAGGGAACAGACCCCTTACTGGAGCCAGGCTGTGGGGACTCACAGGGGAAAGAGCTGTTGGGACTCACAGGGGAAATATTTGCAGCAAAGCAACTCACAAGAGACTCAAGGCTGGAGATGAGGAACTACTAAGAATCTGGGCAGGACTGCAGGGCAAGAAATGCCAAACAGTTCGTTAGGATGAGTAGGAACACCTGGGCCCATCTTCAGGGGTAGGGGTCAGGTGACCAGAAGGGGCAGGGCTTGGCTACATATAACCCCAGTTGCTGAGCTGGGGCAGGCATTTCGACCTACAGACATGGGAGTCAGAAGGCTGAGGCTAAAGGGGCTAAGCCTCCCCTAACTAATTTCATGGTGGCTGGCAACAGCAGCAGCACCATGGTGCCACCATCCTACAGCACCTAGTGCCTCTCGGCATGAAGCCAGGCCAGCGCCACACATGCTCCACTGCTCCAGTGCCACCACCACACACTGCCGCCGCAGAGCCATGCCCAGTACCCATGATGTGCGCTTCTCATTTAGTTCCCCTCCCCTCCCCAAAGGAGGCCATAATAACACCCGGAAAGCACCACAGAAAGGACTACCCTGGTACTAAGAACACCTCCCTCCAAACACACTGGTTACTAGCAACATCATGGCAGATGAAAAGCAGGCAGAATAAGTTGAGATAGTACTGATGAGAAGGGGCTGGAACAAAAGCCTAGTTTTGGGACACCCTGGAGGAGCCTGTAACATAGAAAGGGCCAGACAGGAAGAGACCACAGCACCTCCAGCCTGCGAGTCTTTATCCAGGTCTAGAAGAGGTTGAAAGACTGGCCAGATTCCCTTTTGGGAGAACAGCATCCAGAGGTGTCCAGTCCTGGTCCCAGCCCCATCTCTGATGCTGCCACCATAGAGTGAAGAATCCTGCTATGAGAGCTGGAGGCCTGTCTGCCTTGTGTGCATCTAGCTGCTTGTGGTCACACACCTCCTCCTTTCTTTTTTCCTTTTTCCAGATCTCCCTATAGCTGTGTGGACTTGGCTTGGGTCACTGCTACATGCAAAGTGACCATGATTGGCTGTTGGGAGCTTTGATGTCACAGTGACCAAACACAGGTGTCAGCTGCCCTAGGCCACTGAATCACAAAGGCCCAGAACAGTTACCAGGGGACACGGCCAATGTGATTGCGGAGTTATTGGGCATTGTTATTGAAAACTCATGGCAATTGGGAGAGGTCCCAGATGGCTGTAAAAGGGAAAATATAGTGCCTGTCTTTAAGAAAGAGAAGAAGAATCCAGGGAACTAGAGATTAGTCAGCCTTGCCTCAGTTCTTGGAAAAAATCATGGAACAGGTCCTCAGGAAAACCATTTCTAACCACTTGGAGGAGAAGAAGGTGATTAGGTAAGTCAGTGTAGATTCAGAAAGGATAAGTCATTCCTGGCTAACCTGATTGCCTTTTATGATGACTCTGTGGATGTGGGGAGACCAGTGGATGTGACATACCTTGACTTTAGCAAGGGTTTTGAGAGAGAACTTCATCAGACACTGTAAGAAGATGGCAGAGCAGTATATACAGTTGAGAGACAGGTTTGAAAACAAAAGGCAGGAAGGGAGTGGGAGAGGAGAGAACAGGGGATGGGGGTAGTGCTAGCAGAGGCAAACAAGCAAAGAACCCCTAAGGCCAAGAGGACAAATTGGAGAGAGTCTGGTGGAGGGCAACAGAAATGGTTAGGGAGCCTGGGCACATGACTTATACAGAGAGGCTGAGGAACTGGACTTATTTAGTCTAGAGAAGTGAAGACTGAGAGGATATTTAATAGCAGCCTTCAGCTATCTGAAGTGGGGTTCAAAAGAGGATAGAGCTAGACTGTTTTCAGTGGTGGCAGATGACACAACAGGGAACAATGGTCTTAAGCTGCAGCAAGGGAAATTTAGGTTACATATTAAGATAAACTTTCTCTCTAGGAGGGCAGTAAAGCCCTAGAGCAGGTTACACAGAGAAGTTGTGGAATATCCTTCTTTGGAGGTTTTGTAAGACCTATCCCTTGCAACCCAAATTTCCTATGTTTTTATGTTTCTAGGTTTCTATGTTTCTATGATTCAGGGTGTGTGGGCAGTGGATCACAGTTCTGCTCCACTCCTGGACCATGCGGTCACTGCCACAAGATCCCAGCCCTGGAGCTGCTCCCTGTCCTGCCAGTGCTGCTGGGGTCGGTCTTCTTGGAAACTCTGCCCTCGGCCTGTATGGCTCCAGTGTTGCTGGGGTCTCCATGGAAGGCAGATATAGCAACATGAGCAAGGTTGCTAGGAAATGGAGTTCAGTGTGGGGCTCATCTGTCCTGTGGGCTGGACTTTTACTGCCTCAGGCCCTAGAAGATAAGATGTGGGGATGTGATGGAAGCAAGAGGACCCCATCTCTACTTTTTGCAGCAGAGACACCTGGGCTATTGGGGGGGGGGGCAGAGATTTCTGTTAAATTATACATGTGTGAAATGAAAGAGGAGGCAGAAAGAATTGGATTGAGTCTTCTTCTATGCAGCATCCCAGAGTGCCCCAGGCTGGCAGTCCCCTACCCCCACGATACAGTTCAGGTTTATGTTCTTCTCTATGCAAATGGCAGCACAAGGATCTACGCCCTTTGCTGATGGATCCATTTTCTTTCCGCACTACTCTGTTGCAGCTAGGGCCATGCTGGGCAGTGCATGAACACCTCCTCTACTGCCCTCCCCTCCTGGGGTCCTGTTGAAGCTGTGGCTGCACAGTCCTGGCACTGTGCCCACCAGCAACTGAGCCCACACAGGATGCAGCAGCGGAAACTCGGGATGCTTGAAAATATATATGTAGAGTCAGCAGCAAATCACCCAGAATTATGCATCTCAAAAAAAAAGGATTTTTGTTCATGCAAATAATTAATATATTGACATTCCTTGGCCACCTGAACCAGGAATAAAGGTGTTGACATTTTGGAAACTTCTTCTGGGCTAGTCTTTATCTGTCTGGGCCGCTCACCGCTTCTGTACCTTTCCCTTGCTGGACTGGCATAACCACAGTCAGGTGCCACGGCAGTGTGGGCATGCTAGCCTGGGTCCAAGCCAGGGGTAGACAACCCCCAGCACGGGTGACAGAGTGTGGTACTTAAAGGCATTTTGTTTTGCACGTGCGCCTCAGGGCGGATGGCAGGCAAGGGCCAGGGCTGCACTACCACAACCAGGATTGGGCTCCTCGTGGCTTCCCCAAGATCCGCTCCTGCCACGCCAATGTCTTACACAAGTCGAGGTCACAGGTGTTTTTGGCACTCTGCCCAAAAATGTTGCTGACCCCTGGCCCAAGCTTTCTTCTCTGGCTGAGCAGGGAGGCATGTTTTAGCACCCCTCCTCCCCCGCCCCACCCCTTTCTTTTAGCCTGGCTGCTTTTATTAAATCAAAAGTGAACTTTCCTTCACTAGCTTATTGGTTCAATCTATGCAGTTTATACTACCCTGTGTAGATTGAATCAATTCAGCCTCAGGCTTTTTGACTGTCTGTACTTAGCCCTTGGTTACCATAGATCTACTTAGATCATTTCCATGGAGTTCTCAAATGAAAGCTACTTTCCCACGTTGGAGAGCTACACTTCAGCCCAGGATCAAATCTACAAATTTTGAAGTAGCAACCCACAGCAGAGAATGTGAAGAAATCAGCTCTGCTTAGAAAATCTATGCCATAAAGTTGTATTTTTGATGCACAAAATTGCATCACTTTTAACATGTGTTATGGCACTGGGACTGCATGAAAATATTTTCCTTTTTCTAAACACAGCTGTCAAGGTTGAAGGCTGAATTCTTAGCTGGTGCCAGTCAGCCTAGCTCTAGTGAGCTCAACAGAGTTTGACTTATTTCCACCATCTATCTCATCTCACCCAGAATAGCCATGTGTAAAGATGCAGAAGCTCTCACAGCTGAAACAGAAATAGACAGGTGAACAGGACACATTGCACATCAGCTTTTAAAGTGATAGAAGGAGCCAGTTTTGGAAACCACGATGCAGCTGTGACCTCCAAGCTTTCAGATCACACTGTCAGTGCTACTGTCCAGAGTGACACAGAGCAGGCTGCAATGGTAACAAGATTTGTATTCTACCTGTGCATCTACACAAAGTAAGACCCATAGCCTTACTCATTTGAGTGCCAGCAGGACGTGAGCAGCTGGGACAGGGTTCCCACCTAATTAGCGAGGCTTGTTCTTGTGCTCTCTGCCCAACTTACTGACTTTTAAATATCGGTGCATCCAGCAGCATCTTTTGAAGGAGAGGCTTCTCACGGTCATCAGTTAGATATGGTTCATATTAGGATCAAGCAAAATCCAGGTTTATGTCACCGAAGTCTCTATTGACAAGCCCTTCTCTACTTCTGTTGTCCTTAAGGGTCAGGACAACTCTCAGGATCTCAAAATTGCACTGGTAGATGGGAAGGTCTGATACAATTACACATACCTGCACACAAAAATCAATTAGGTGCTTACACACATGCACATTGGGCACATACACACTCTACCAACTCAGGCACATGCACATCCAAGGTTACCTATCACTAATTCATAATTCCCCTGTCTAATCTATTTTGAGGCCATTTCAGCTTGAAGTGAAGTTTCCCAGAAACCCCTGCACCTATCCCATTGAAACTTGGCAGGCTTTGTGACCTCAGCAGGAGCTACCACCCCTGCAGTTTTCACCCTGATGTGGCTTAACACACACGTGACATGAGTTTTGCTTTCAGAATTTGAGGTGCAGTTTCCCAGAAATCCCTGCACCTACAACCTTGAAACTTGGCAGGATTCATGCCCTCTGCAGAGGCTACCAACCCTACAAGTTTCATCACAATCAGCCAAAATACAACAAAGTTATGTATATTTAATTGATTCCCATTATACCCTTTGGCCAAATCTCCGAATCACTGAATCTTTTCCAAAACATGGGCTGCACATTAGGAAGATCTCTGGGAATAATTCAGCATTAGAAAAGACTGAAACATTAGAAGAGAGACTGTGGAAACTTCATTCTTGAGAGTTTCCTTCAAAGCAGGTTTAGATGTGGATGATCCAACCTTGAGCAGGGGGTTGACCAGTGGCTTTCAGCCTTATTTTTCTTTTATACTATGAGTCCATTTCTACAGTCTTACACTCTCATGCCTGGCACAGCAGTGTGAAGGATTGGTGCCTGATGCACCATGTGCTTGATGGGTTAATCCAGTCTCTTTTCTCCTGACGATTCCCTCCTCTTCCCACAAATGCAGAACTGAGTTAGTTCACAGTCTCCAGGCTTAGCTGTCCCACCTTGGACATACACACAAGCTCCACCCTCATAACTTGCATGACTGAGGTCTGGGAGATCAAACCTGGAATGGAAAGCCACAGATTACAGATCATGTCCATACCCAGCCCTTCCTCCTGAGCTCACTGCGCCCTGAGCACTGGGCTGGGAGCTCTCTGTGCTGGCTGTACTGACAGCAGGTGATGCTGAGCAACCACCTAACAGAAGTAAGGCTAAAGATGCTTTCCAGCTCAAGGCTGTAATGAGTTGGATGACAGTCCCTCAGCACAGGATCCCTGTGCTCTCATGGCACCATGAACAAGACAGGATGTGTCAACATCATGTCTAGCCCAAACTTCATTTGAGAAAACCTTTGACTCTCCAGAAATTAATCCTGGAATCAAACTTGGAGAATGTTTTCTATCTTCCCCTCCAATGGCTGAAGGCTATTCCCAGAAGCATCTCCATTTCCAAGGTAGATTCACCTGCATACTTCTCATAACACATGAGGACAGATGGTATCCATGAGGTAAATTAAAGTACTACATGACTCCTTGGTGTATCAGACAACTGGGATCTGCCAACCTTCCCTGCTCTTTCAAACCCATCAGCCAGAGTTATGTACCAACGCTTGAGCAATCTCAAAGATTTGCCCCTTATTGTGGTATTTCTTGTGGTTGTCAAGAGAACTGGGAATGAACCTCATAATGGCCTTTTTAATGGAAATAACAGCTAGTTTATCTTACTGAGGTGTTATCATGGCGGTACCAGCTCTGTGCTTTTGGAAGCATGGGCTAAATTAGTCCCCAGTGTTTACAGAGATGCAATAATGAGACCCAGGACATTGCTGAAGATGTCCAATAACACATATGTATTTCCTGTAATGCACGTAGCCTGGGTACAACTCCTGAACAAGGAACAGGGCTTTTGCATGATATGGAGTAAGCTCAGCAGAGCACGCCATGCAGGGATATAGAGCACTGCCTTATCCCCTTATATGCCATCCCCAATGCACAAGCCCATCCTGGTCCAGGGTGTCTTGCTGAAGCATTTAGGGGAGAGAAGAGTGACACTGCCCTTCTCTACCATATCCTTGGCCCACTGGGCCAAGTCTGCTTTACCGGGGGCACAGTGCCAGAATCTCCCACACCCACAGACCATAGGGTACGTTGGGCTGTATCGAGATGAAAGGTCCCGGGCACACATTGGGAGTTAGAATCACTCAGACCACAGCTCCATGGGAATTGGGGGAAACAGAACATTTGCAAACACCCGGGGCCAGTTGGGGTTGGTGCTGTGTGGTGGGGTCTGTCACTCCCTGTGCCTCTGATAAAATTCACAACCCTGTTCAATTGACAATGTCTGAACCTTATCGTTCCATGGTGAATCACACCCAGGGTCTGTGCTGTACTTTGGTGCACAGACAAGACCATCCTGGTGGCACAGACTTACAAGGAAGAGGAGAGCACTGAGCCATCCACCCAGACCCATTTCCTAGTTTCAGAGTTGTAGGACAATCCAATCCAGAATCGGTGATAATATACAGCGCTGTTGTGATCTTCATAGTATTGAAACAACTCATGATTTATGAAATCCTGCATGAAAATTAAACAAATAGGAAGAAAACCTGAATTCACTTAAGTGCATGGAGAGCACCTTAGGCTTGAGTTCCCAAAGCAGCATAACCATCACAATCAGTGCAGAGACCTCCCCTGAAGCTGATGTTGGATTTTCACCTTCGTGGTCACCTCCTGTTCATTCGATCACCCATCAATTTCTGTATAAATCTTCTTTTTGAGGTGGACAAGTTAAAGTCTGCCTTACAGCCCAAGGCTGACATTTCCTTAGGAAGTTCCCTTATAATCTGCTCAGACATTTGAGGGTGAGGCCAGGGTACAAAATTATATAATTCACCCTGGAAGAAGATATAGCTCACCCAGGTAAAGCTACAAGGTTGTGAACAGAGTTTGCTGTAAGGGCTGTTTTCTAAAGTTGTTAAAAGAACCATTTGAAAAACCTGCTGTGAGGACCATCCAGGCAGTACATTTCAGTTACAACCAGTCTGACGATGCACTGACACTGCCTGTGGCTTCAGATGCAGATAAAATCATTGTCACCATGTTAATGGCTAGGACTGTGACAAACAGTTGCTTCTCTCTGGGCATGTTTATGCCTCCTGCCCTGAGATCATGATAGTGTGCCTAAGGAACAGCCCTACCCCATCCACTCTAATGTCACACATGTGGCCTGTTCAAAAAGATTGGGTTGTCCCTTTATGGGCCCTGCTCAGGGCTGCTATGAGGATCCTGAGAGTGACACTTCATGCTCCTGGCACTGCTCTCACGGTGAGCACATGGTATAGTGACTACACAGCACAGTTTTGGACTGCAATATGAGGAGCAGGAA
>NW_005843060.1:108898-119775 GCF_000455745.1 Alligator sinensis
AGGGCCTGTTCCTCAGCAACCCTCCTGGGGTAGAGAAGGGAGGAGGTGAAGATAGATCCACTAGTCCATATCTTCTTGCTCGATCTCAGAGCCTGAGAGCTTAGCACATGGTGGGGCAATGCAGGGCACCACCTTCAGCCAGTCTCACTGGCAGGGTCCAGCTCCTTCAGCACTCAAGGAAGATGTTTCAGAGAATCTCAGAGACAGCAGAGTCACCCACCCTCCAGTCACCAGCAACATCCACCCTGCAGCAGAGCACCTAAGATAGAGACTGGGCAAAACAAGGAGAGGGAGGATGACAGGGAACTTGACCCTGGAGCTGTGGATAACTCTGCTCATACAAGGCTTGAGGGCAGAAAATGGAATTTCATGTCTACGGAAGTAACACCTGTACATGGGACCCTGCCAATGGATTTTGCCTTAATTTTTTTTTTTTTTTTTCCATCACACATTGCTTTTTTCCAGGTGCCAGTCAGACTTAAAAGTCCAGCCAAATGTGCAGACTGAAGGGACCTTTGTGCCAGTTAGGCCCAGATCTGTATTGGGTCATTCAGGATATCAGTGCTTTTCCTTTAGTCTAGATGGACCGTGAGTCAGACGCACTCCCTGTTTGAACACCAGGGCACAGCAGGACATCCTGCTCCCCAGGGGCTAGCAGCCAACAGAGCCGTGGTCTACCCTCATCACTGCACATTGTGGCAAAATGTCCTCTTCCAAGGATTACTCTGCCCCTGCATAAGGGCCAGTGCCATGCTGGCCATACTTGTTCTGACACATATTCTAGTAATATTGTACAATTACACCCACAGCTAAACAGAAACATGAAAAGAAATGAAGCATATAGATATTTAAATGACTCCCTAATTCCTACCCCTCACCGTTCCAGTCAGACAGCCGTCTAATGTGCACTATGCTTTGCAGACCTCCAAGCCCTCAGGACACTGCTCTTGGAAGTACCCAGATGAGATTTGCCCACAGAAAGCCCAGGTCCAGGCCCTGTATCCTCTCTCACTCCATCCACCTGGCTGATTTGCACTGATATGTTAAAGTGGATACATACTCACCCGTTCCTCCTGATTATCAACCATGAGCAGCTTGGCAGCCTGAGAAATGCAGGAGGATTTGCAGTGTGCCCAAGTTCTTTTTTCAGGAGAAAAGAGGTAGGACTTGTCTTTCATACGACTCCACCGTGATGGACATTGCTCCCCTGCAACAAACTCACACACCACAAATTAGCTCACCCCCACCCCCACACACATATTTTCAATGCTAGGGACATTGACATCATGAAAACGGGGATTTCATGCTCTCCTGATTCCACCACCTCCACTGCTTGCGTCTCTTGGGCCCAGCTGTGGGAAGAGGTGCATTTTCCCCACACAGCTGAAGGGGAAGGGGCCTTCCCCCTCCTGGAGTGGCGGATGCTGCCATGCAAGGAATAGCACGGCTGGTTTCCACAGCCATAGGAAAGGTAAGAGGCCAGGCAACCACCACTATCTTGGCAAGGCCAGGCTAGGCCCCTCATCCCCAGGAGGCTTTTCCACCTATCTAGTGTTAACTTATCAGAGCTTGAAATTGATTCCTGCCCCACGGCGGGACAAAGGGCACAGTTGCAAAATATTCCCTGAATTCAAAATCCATGTTTCTCCCAGAACATGTTCTTTTGGTTGATTTCTAGGCATTTCATTCTGTTCTGTTTGGGTTTTATACACCTTTAAAAGCTCATGAACTTACATTTTGGAATGAAGCATCAAGTTAAATGGCTGCACGAGGATTATTTGTTTTAAAATGCTGGTGAAAAATGTCACTTCAACAATTTTGAAACTGTCCAGCAGTAACTTTGCTTTAGAAATGTGTCTAAGCAATCTTGTTTCAAGAAGGGGTTGGTCTCAGTGAATTTGTGACTTCTGGGGAAGTAACATTTTGTCAAAAGCTCTCTAGAGAAGTAGCACCCACTCCTGCTGGATGCAAGGACCCCCTCCTACTTCCAGATCAGTGGAGGGGAGTCCGTTCACTGGGGCAGTTCAGTACTCCCCCAGTTTGGCAATGGGAGGAAATCTGAGAGGGCTGCACTGAGAAGGGAGCCAGTGATGTGTCTCTATCCTCGACCCGTGTCTGTAACTGGAACTCATGGCAGGATCCCAATGAGACTTCCTCATTCCCAGCCATCCCTCCTTGGCACTGAGGATGACACTGCAACGCAAGGCTTGCCTGACAGACAGGTCTGGATCTGCGCTGAGGATACAGAAGTTTTGACTCCAGGACTTACCTTGGTGAGGAGGCAGGTCCTGAGGCATGTCTGGACAGCCCGTGCTTTGGGGTTGGCAGGTCGTCAGCTGCTGGCTGTGGTGTCCCTGTTGCTCCGTGCGGTTTCTTTGCTCCCACGGCCAGTCATTGACTTAAACAAGAGGACAGCACAACCATGTCTATTATTGCAATGGTTGAAACAGTGTCACTGTTTAGCAAAGGGCAGCACTTCTTGGCTTGTTTTTGGGAGGAGTGTGGCAATGTATAAAATGCATTTCCTACTGAGCCCTGCAGAGTCCTGCTCAGGGCATCTGTCCCACATCATTCTGATTGTAGGTTGACACCAGTCAGTCAACCATCATTTTTAGGTGTCCTTCTGAGTGAAAACATGTCCATCAATAATCAGAACAAACCAGGGAGACCATTACTTCTTATCCTGAGCCGAGAGAAAGACTGATGGTCTCTCCTGTGGAAACCCCCTTTTGTATTTGAAGACTGTTACCAAATTCCTCCTCAGTTTCCATCTCCAGACTATCTAACCCCCCCACACTTATGTTTCCTAAACCTCTATTTTCTGTTACTTGTGCTCCACTTTCCCATTAGTCCCCCTGTCCTGAAAATGAAGGAACTGGGCACGGTTCTCCAGATGAGGCCTCCTTGGTGCTGTATGGAGGGCATGAACCACTTCCTGTGACTTGCATGCAACAGTCCTCTTAACATGTGCTCAAACTGCACTCCCATTTCTGTAATATTCTTTTTCTTCCTTACAGATAACAAAGAGCGTTCTTTAGAGTATCTCCATGTGGCATGCAAAATACACCTCTTGAAAGGAGAGAGAAGTAGCTACTCCTGGATAATTCGTTGTAATTACCAATCCCTTTGGATTGACGGATTAACTTGGCTTTACTACACCTGTCATATACAAGGCCATCAGCTGTTTGTTGGGGTTTTTTTCTGTGCAGACTTTTAAGATCTATATCCATATTCCAGTCATGTGAACCAACCACCAAATCCTTGCTCTCCTGGTTAGAAGGTGATGCAATGGCTCTTTTTACAGTAGGGAATGTACTGCTAATAATTTGCAAAAGTGCAGCTAAATTAATTAAAGTAGTAAGATAGCCGGCTTGCTGTAATATCAAATGACTTCCATGTTGCATAAAAAACATTCATTTGACAAAAAATACAACACTGTCGTTACTGGAAAGAATTGAAAATGGGTGATGATTAACTGGTAAACAATTCATCTAGGGCTTGCTGAACTCTGTATGTTGAAAATACTACACAAAGACTTCCCCATGCAGCCCAGGACTGGCTGGGAACTGTTCTGGTGCCAGCCCTGCAGCTGTTTCCCAGCCCCAATCCAGGCAGGGGGCTTGGAAAAAGCTGCAGGGGGAGGGGCAGGTCCCAGCCCCCTGCCCCAATCTACTGATGGGGCAGCTAGCAGTGAGGCCCATGGCAGGGTGGGAATCCTCACCCAGTTGGAGGCTCACTGATAGCTGCCTCACTGGTAGATCGGGACAGGGGGCTGGGACCTGCCCCTCCCCCACAGGCTCCTTTCAAGCCCCTTGCCCCTGATTAGGGAGCTGGGAGCTCCCTCTTGCTGGGTCAGGGGGACATTGTCCCAGCCCGGGCTCAACCATCGGAGCTTGCCCTGGCATCAGGCAGCTCCTGTGGGCAGGGACCAATTTTCCAGGCCACACCAGGAGACAGCAGCGTTCGTGTGTGTAGATGCGCCCAATGCAATGTGCCTGCGATCCCTTCCCACCTGCTTCCCTTGTGCTCCATATGGGGAACCTGGATAAATCAAGATCTAAGGGGTGACCCAGGCTTTCTGGTTCCTTCCATGCCTACCTGGTGCAGTCATGGCTGTGAAGGTTTCCAGGCTCTTTCATAGCATTTTTAGGGGCTTTCCATAGACCTGGGGCTCCCAGGACTTCAAGGCATTGACACAAGATACGGAGCAATTTAATTTCTGTAATAAATATCCAGGTGTGGGCTTTTTCCCCCAACCTGGTTTGAAAATACTTCCAAAACCACAGTTCCAAAACCACAGTCCTTTTGTGCAGGAGTGAAATTCAGTGCCCTACTACCCCTTTTGTATTATCTCAGTGCATTTTAGTTTATTTGTTTTCACATGGACAAGCCAAGATTTTCCTTCATGTATCTAACTCCCCCACATCGAGGGGAGGGCTTCAGGGTCCACGACTGTGGGTTATATAATACCCAAAGTCCTGCTGTATTCTGGTGCCCAGTGAGTCATGGGATCACTGTTCATCCAGAGTAGGAATGTGTTTATAAAGAAAGATACTGCAACCACATGTAAACTAATAAGCTTCCACTCAGCTCATGTCCCAGCTTTGTCTCCCTCATTCCCCAGGTGCTGCACTCTGCTTAATACTGGATATAGCCCATAGAGACATCTACTATTTGAGTGATATACTGCAAATAATATAGCATGTTAGCCCCTTCCTAGAGTCATCAGAAAAAAACTGCCTGCCCTCTAAAACATTGAAAGGACTCCTGTCAGAGCTGTAGTGATTCCTCCCCTATGAACTTACCTTGGCAAAACAAAAATCCTGTTGAGATCAATAAAATTAGGCAGAGAACTCCAAGGACAAGTGTAGCAAGCTGCCAGTGAAGAGGTGTAGCTGATGGATCTGGTAAAGAAATACAATTAATGCATCATAAAAATTGACAACAGCTAAATACAGAAAACACTCTGTGTCACATAAGATATCTTGGAAAGGGAGAGGGAAAAAGCTTGTGTGGACATCTTTTTTAAATGACTCCTAGAAACAGTTGTGCTTGATGAAAAATAGTGAATGGGGTGGCAGGAGAAGAGAGCAATATGTCAAGAAGGCTCTGGGCCATGTCCCTGGGAAAGTGTTTTGACAGAATTCTTCTGCAAACAAATGTATGAAGCAAGTCTTGTTTGTGCAGTCATGGAAAGGGATGATGTGAAGGCAACAACAGTTGAACTAGTTACTGGAACAGGGAACCAGAGCAATGGTAGGAGGGAAATGCTCGGTAGTTGTGTGCATACTTATGCAGCAACATGGTTTGTGAGCATGGACACGATTCTGGGGTGTCATCACTGTTTCATACCATCTCTAAGTTCTTGAATGAACAATTCTTCATGGGCAGGGCAGTCAGGATGCTGTAAACACTCTAAACATGCCCTCTTTGCTAGTCCAACACTTGGTGAAATATCTGAACCAATTTTTCCCACTGTCACTGTCTACAGTCAAGTAAATATGAATAGTAGCCCTAGTGATTAACACTGGATCATAGCATTAGTGGGGACAGGTAGACCATGGCATTTAGCTGCCTTGCCTTATAGCTGATACCCTAGGGACAGAGCAGCACTGTCCGGACAGTTGGAGGTACCAAAGAACAGATTCATAGGGAAAATCCCAAATGGCCAAAGTACCTTCATGTGACTCCCCACAGCAGGCTGAGATGTGATTTTCTAGTTGTTTTCTGCAAGGACTAAAATCTGGTAGTTTCCTGTTACAGTTTTTAACTAGAATAAATCACCTGTGCATCATCTTAATATGTGTGTATGTTTGCTATACCAAGTTATATAACACAGGGTCATGTCCTAACCAAGTAGTGCAGCCAGTATGGAAAGTGTGTTATGAGTATGGTTAGCAGGGCAAGTAAGTGCATTTGAGCTGCATTTGCTCTCATGGGGGTGCATTAGGCTCTGACCCTGGAGGTCTGGAGCACAAAACTCCAAATGTTTTGAAACAAGGACTAGGAGGCTCCCAAGGGCTTTACCTTTATGATATTAAGGAAGATCATTTTGAATTCTTATGTAATTTTTCTCCCATGTTGACATATGTAGTAAGTGGTGTAGCAAATGTCTGATTGACTTCTGGGGTACATCACCTTTTTTTTTGTTTCCTTGTTTTTTAATTTCCCAGCAGTTCCAGTCAGGCTATTATCTGAGAACAAGCTCAGATTTCCTTTAACATCAAAGTACGATTCTTTGACTGATTGGTTGGACAGAAAAGCTGGCCCCTTAAATGCTCCAAGACAAGGAACATTTTTTAAAAAGTACCTTTAGGGGGCATTTATTGTGCAGGGTAAAGGAACAGTAAATTGGCTGTTTACAAGCTGTAGGGAGGCACTGTGCTACAGGATGACTCAGGTGAGAAGTCACATGGCAGAGGTATCATGCAGCAGATGGATTCAGGACATAGTGCACAACCTGGGTGTGGAAAGTTTTTGTGTATAAGGTGATAACAGAAGTGTGAAGGCCAAATGCTGTTGTGAAACTAGGAAAATGTTACCCTTATTTCTCCAGCCCAGGTTTAGGCTGCCCTCAGTCTCTCTGCACTCTGTCTGCTGAGCTCTTTCACTTCTCTGTTGTTCAGGCAGGTCCTGAAATTTCAGCTCAGAATAAGTTGCAGTTTTCTTCTGTCTGGCTGATGAGAAATGGGAACAGAGTGTTTAGACTTGGCTTTGCAGGGGCTAACAGAACAATGAGGCCATGGACAAAACACATGTAATAGGAGGGTCTCTGGTTTGCCTATTATCTTTGAGGGAACATAATATTTAGCAAAGTCATTGGAAACAGAGATAAAGGACAGGTGTTGTAGCTTAGGTAGATGCAGGAGACAAAATCAAAGGGACTCCAGAAATATTGCATCTCAGATGGGGGGCAATGAAAATAATCCAGGGCCAAATGGAGAGAAAGTCTGAGTGAAAAGATTATTGGCAGTGGATTATACAGAGATGCTGTGAGCTTACTTTGTTTTGTGATCATTTGTGAGGAAGATGAATGAGGGATTGAGAGCTGCTCAAACACTGCTCAAACAAACCAATGATTTGGATATTTGCTGCTGATATTTTCTTTCACCAAGTGACTGTGACAATCCAGTACTGTACAGCTTTAAGTCCAAGCATTATATACAGTGGTTTCCCCAGCCATCATTATAACAGAAAATGCCCTTAGCATTGATATGTTGGATTCAGAAGAAAGTAATTCCCTGGGTGATTGTCAGAGCCAGACTGGACCTTGTCCAAAAGTGATGGAGCCATTTCCTGCTCAGGGGGGATGTCTACATGTGCAGTTAGTGCTGTATTGGTTTATCACAAAGTAATTTAGTGCAGAGTAAACCCACTGTAGGTGAGCATCTACATGCACGGCCATTTGGTAGCAGATTTGCTTCTCATGGCACTATCCTACTCCTGGCCCCCTCTGGTTCTGTGCTGCTCCCCTGGGTGGTGTTGCCTGGCCACCTGAGTTTCTGGTCCAGAGCAGCCTGCAGTTTACTGCCATTGCCCTTTGTGACTCTGTTGCGAGAGTCTGCGCCCACCGTGCAATGGCTACTCCACCCCTAGACCCCAGGAGTGATGATCCATGCCCTGGGCTCCTGGTCACTATCCTGCTCACCATGCCTCACCGCCATGGTGACTGCTGCCTGGCCCAGATCAGTCTCAGCCCTGGCTGCCCCACCATGCTGGACAGCCCCACTGTGCCCATAGGGCCTTGACTTTCAAGCAGCACTAGCATGCTGACCAGTCGTGCCCATACTCCCATATGTAGGTCGCTAGGCCCTTATACATGTGGGCATTGGATCATCTGCCCCAGGCAAACTGGCTCTGGATCTCAGCCTTGCCCCACAGTGCTATATGGCTCATGGTCTCATCCTGGGACCAGTTCAACTCCACAGCGGCAGTGTGTGGTGTTAGGGATGACACCAGTGTGGCTCCCTCAATGGCCCTCAGGGGCTGCAGGTGAGAGTACAGGTCTGCCAGGCCCCAGCAGGTGCCTGCAGTGCACGGTGTAGAGGCATGGCATGGGACAGGTAAGCAGGCAGTGGGACTGGGTCAGGGGCTAGCACCAGGGTCCGGGCAGGCTGCTGTGGGAACTGGTGGCAGTCAGCAGGTGGCACAGGCTGCCAGGATCACCACACCGTTTTAAAGGCAAGGCTTGAGCAGGGAAAAAGCTGCCCTAGCCCCGGCCAAGGCTGTTGGCCCTGGGGCTAGGCCCAGGGTGGCCCCCTGATGGCAGGGCTAACTGGAAGCAAATTTGCTCCCAATTGGCATATACACATTCACTACTGTGCAGTTATTATCGCATGGTTAATTTGCTACTAGCATTTACAAAGCACCTGCATGTATAAACAGTGATGCTTTACCAAACAGTCAATTAGTCACCTGTATAGTAAAGCATCTCATGTAGATGTTCCCAGGGGAAATAAAGGGATAAAGGGTTAGATTCTCACTCAACAATGAGTGAGAGAAGGACTGAAGGGAGGAGGATGGCACCATGAGCTACACAGCACCTTGGGCAGTGTGTGGCGCTTGGCAAAAATACATCTGTTCCTGCACTTGCGCTACTCAGGGTGCCAGGTGCATTAACAGGAAATGGTTGGATGATATGTCCCTTGAGGTCCCTTCCCACCCAATGACTCTATGGTGCTCTTAGACTAGCTCCTGACAATCTAATGCAGACATCAGCTATAAACCCTTAGAGATAAGTAGTGAAAAGCCTTTGAAGAGAACACCCCAAGAATGCAGGGGTTGCCATTAAGTGCACAGAGCTATCAGGTTTATCTGTTTCATATAAGAGGACCAGATTCCTGCAAGCAACTTTATCAGAAGCAGAGAGCAGCCTGCAGTGAGCTCTGGAAAGACTGTTTTGCTCTGAAAACTGGCTACTTTTTTTCACAAGATGACACAGGTGCCAATACAAAACACTTGGAGAAGATACAGAACTAAAATCCTTAGAAATGCATGCAACAGGGCTTTCTGGCTGTGAAAGCAAGCAAAGAGAAGAGTGTAAAGGTAGGTAATAGGGGTTTCAAAAGTTGAAAAACTGAAAGTTCAGAACATCTTAAGCAACCTGAAGAAGAGCCTTGACCAAACAGCTCAGGAGACGTCTCCTTTTTTCTAAGCAGGGTTTATTTCATGACAGCTAATGATCATACAAGAATGATTTTGAATTTCTACCTTGACAAAGCTATCATTTCTTGAGTCATATTTGATTCCATGTCTTACCTTTGTCTCCATGTTTCTGCCTTTTAGATGGATCACATTTTAGGTCTGAGTAGGTTATCACAGGCTCATTCATGACAGCAGTACTACAGAGAGAGAAATCATAGCCTGGGTAATTTGGGTGGCACTCAGTGAGAAACTGATGGGTTTATTAAGCATCCTGATGTCCTGACATAGCTCTAGGAGAGGCTAGACTTACTGTACATTTTGTAACCAGATTAGAAGAAAAATCTATATTCAGAGAATGCTACGGTTGCAAAATTACTCAGGAGTTACGAGACACCAGACTTAATGTGGCCTTCACAACTTTCATTCAGGTCTCTTGTGCAAATGCATCCTAATGCCATCATTAATTACAGAAGCACGTACTTTTCTCTCCCCCCTCACAGGTTCTGGCCTCATTCCATGCACAGTATGGATGGTGTTCACCAAATACGTATGTGTTCAGAGAGTTGCCTGCGTGCATGAATGAGTCACTATGCCAAGTTATCATTTTACCTGAATGTGCGGCCTCATCTCCTATCTACTGCACCCTATTGAACTCCTGTCTCATGTACAGAATTCCAGGTCCAAAAGGCTATTTGGGATATTTCAGAGTGAGGCACCTGAGTCTCTTTCTGAATTTGTCCCTTTGTACTTTACCGGCATTAGTTAATGTATCTTCACAACTCCTGGCCTATTTCAGACATTTCCTATGTAGGAACCATAACACAGAGCATAATGCTAAATTGACCAAATTGCGAAGTAATTCTGGGTACACCGTCCAAAGTGGCTGGGGTGCAACTTTGCAGAGCAGTTCTCTGTTTATAGCATCTGTTTTGTTCAAAGGCTGGCGCTCGCTCTCCTCAACAGCGGTTCTGAGCGCACAGAACCTCTTCATATCGGATTACATGTGGCTCTCACATCAGGCACTCCAACAAGGAGGAACACACAGGGAGTGGCAGTGAGTAAGAAAAGTCCATTTTGTGACATGCCCAGCATCACTCAAGAGCTCTGCGGCAAAGACAGGGAAAGAATCCAGTTCTCCATGGTAGCACTCAGCTGCCTCAAACACCAGAGTGTCCTTTTTTGTGCTGGAAAGTGGAAATCCTTGTCTCATTCATTAGCAGAGCTACAAGCAAGTGATAACAGGGTCTTATGGAAACTGTCATGAATCATTTGCAATAGGGTTGTCACCTACTCTACTTGTATGAGCTACAGTTGCTCATCACTCTTCTTATCAAACAAAAAGAAAAAAAATGTGATTCTATAAGAAAATGTGACAGTCTAGTATCAGTTTGGTAAAAAAAAAACCCTGCACTGTACTCCAGGGTAGAATGGGGAGGGGATGGGTACCAACAGGACACACCTCATTTCCAATCAATCTTTGAAACCAAAAGCACATTTATTTTATCTAGCAATGTTGTTGTGAAAGGTAAATATTTTTTTTTCCCATAGGTCAATGTATGACCTCTCATATCCACCTACTCATCTTCAAGAAGGGATACAACATACTGCTTCTCTCTGGATCAATTATTTAACAACCCTGTAAATGATCACTGAGCTGCTATGCTCTTCTGCACTGGCTTTGTCGCTGCAGATACATTTGTGGTTTGAGTCAAATATAGCTTCTTTTCCTAAAC
>NW_005843060.1:119806-122777 GCF_000455745.1 Alligator sinensis
GAGGATATGTAGCACCAGAGTAATTCAACTAATTACACTAAAGCTCTGCTTAGCTTATACTAGTGTGAGAGGGAGCAGAGTCACTGTGGCAGCATATAGAGAGAACATGAGTGCCTGAGGTTACTCCAGTGGGTCGGGGACAGAGCTCTTTCATACAACCAGGCCAGATCCTCTGCTGGTGCCAATCAGCATTGATCCATTGGAGCCCATGGAGATCTGAGATCAGCATGAGGTGGCCCACTGTGCTTTAAGGAGAGTAAAAGAATCTGAGTCTTGTCACTGTCCTTGGAGACATAAACTCCTTTCAGATCAGCATCTTTGCCCATCTCCCAGGTTGGATCTCATCCATTCAGGAGGGCACTGCACCCTACCCAGTCCCTGAGGGCTAAGTCCACAGTTAAGTCCAGACAGTGGTTTGTGATCTCTCCTCCTTGCAAGATGACAATTAGCTTCTACCTATAACCAACTGCCCCCAGCTCAGTCCAGCTCCCCGTTCCTCCTCCCAGCCCTTACAAACATTTCCACAGCCCACAACCCTCCCATCCTTGTATTCACTGCAAACACAATGCCTGGCATTTTCCCTTGCTTCCCAGAATTGCCCCCACCCCACCTTGTGTTTTCCCAAATTACCCAGGTTTCCTCCTTGGATGGTGCAGTCTAAACCAGGAGGTATAACAGGATTTTGAAGAAGAGATGAACCACGCACAAGACCCCTCCTAGTCCTTCTAATCAAAACATCCGGGCCCAGTACCTTTTCTTGTTCTCCCAAGTTCACAAGCGGAGGATGATGGAGTTAGAAGCTGGAGCATGAGAAGGTGCATCTGCCCTGCTTCTATGAGTCCCCATAAGAGGAAAGAGCACAGTGCTGATTGGCTGGTTGGGGCTCCGTTTGTGACCCCACAGGAAACACTGTGGGGTTTTAGATGTCTATGCTCATCTAAAATGCTCCCCTCCCTAACACTGTTACAGAGCAGGGCTTTTATTTTTATAGTATCAGAAAGTTTCTGGCCTGAAGTGCTCACTGAAAAGCCCCTGTGGGGATGCAGAGATACTGAGCTTTTCTGTGTAGCACAACCACTGGCCCCAACCAGGTAGTCCTAGGGCCTCTTAAAGACACAGTTCCCTGCATATGTCTTGATAAAGCAAATAACTCTGACCCACTTCACATGAAGCAGCTCTCCTCAGTTGTCTTTACAGGAGGAACTGAAAAGTGAGGAAGGACAGCTCATCTGTGACAGGGTTTCCAAGATACCTTTTAGAGGGTCTATAGTCCTCATGACTGAAGATCACCTGCAGAGTGCAGCCATACTGGATACTCCCTCTGAGCCCCAGCTCTTGGAGCCTTGGGTATGGGTAAGATCAGTCCTTCTTTGGTGGAACATGGATCTTGACACAGACAGGCCTGATACTTTGATCCAGAAGATGCCAAAACAGAAGGCATGTCCCTATACAGGGTTGGCTTCTCCAGAGTTAGGGCTGGGGCAGGTAAAGTCTGGCTTTTGGTCTGGATCAGGCCCATAGCAGATTCAATTTCCCAGCAGCCCCTGCCTGTGTTCATAGGTAGGAGGGAAACAGGAAGGCACATACCCCCCCTTGACAGGGCCATCCCCCACCGCTGATGCCACTGGCGGCTTCTGCAGGTGCTCGCCAGCCCCATCCCTGCCGCTGATGACACAAGCAGCTTCCATGGATGCTCATCAGCCCTGTCCCCACCACCGCAGCCAGCTTCTGTAGGTGCTTGCCAGCCCCATATCCACCGCCGGCTTCTGCGGATGCTGCCCCACCCCCGGACCCAGGAAGCACCAGTCGGCCCATCCTGTGTTCCTTCATCCAGCTTCCATGGAGACCCCAGGACTGGCTGTGCTGTAACAGTGCAGGGCCAGGGTTTTCATGGATGGGCCCCGGCAGCACTGGCAGGGCACACAGATGACATGGAACTGCTCCGGGGCCTGGGCTGGGATCTTGGAGTGGTGATAGCATGGTCCAGAGCTGGGGCAGAGCTGAAGCAGAGATGTCTGTATGGCTCCAGACCACGCTGTCACCACTGCAAGATCCCAGTTCCGGTGCATCTCCCTGCATAGCCGCATGCCCTGCCAGTGCTGCTGGGGCTGGTCTCCATGTTGTCATACCACCCCGCGTTGTCATACCACCACTATTACTGGGGTCTACTGGGACCACAGTGATGCAGGCATGGGTTTCTGGGAAATGGAGTCTGGCTCCTGGCCGGATCTGCCATTTTGCCCACCCCTGAGTTAGGGCCTCATCTCTTCCTTGCTCCCTTAGCGCTCCCTTGGAAGGCTCTTTTCTAGATTCCCAAGTATTCTGAGAATCCCCTGACCTCTCTGTGGCCTGATGAGGCTCAGTACCTTCAGCCACCAGATCATGAGACTCTGTCTCCATCTGCTGTTTTGATCCACTCTAATTTCTGCTCCAGGCACTGGCCCATCCACCTCTCCAATCCGACTCTTCTCTTCTCATTTCACTCCCTCTAGCTCCCTTTATCTTCTCTTCCTGCTGTCCCCTCAGACTCCTTCTCCCCCTGCACCTCTGCTCCCACACTGCCTATCAGGGTTTCCTGAGCTCCATATCCCAGGAGCTCAGGATCCGGGCACTGCTGTGGGGCTACAAGGACTCATGTCCTACCACCAGCAAAGCACATGCCAGCCTCAACCTGACTTCCTTTTTGTGAAACCTGTGCTGAGATAGGAAAATGCAAATGAACTGGAGAGAGATCCTAAGGATTGGCTGAGAGGGGCTCTAATCTCATAATGCCACCAAGCAGCTGGGAGTCACAAAGCCCTAATCCAATGTAATTAGGGACACAGACACCAGTGGGTGCCAAAGGTGGCTGGGCTGGACCTTGAGGTGGATCATGCTGAAACTGTTCCATAATGGTCAAGGGGCCCCAAAACATTGGAGAATGAGAAGTCGTACAGAACGGCAGTTGCTTGAGCTCCTACTCAGGGTTCCT
>NW_005843060.1:122808-137135 GCF_000455745.1 Alligator sinensis
TGCTGAAGACAGAAAAGAGGGGACAGATACAGAGGTAGCCTAGGATAGATGGGAGATGGGGAGTTTCTCTCACCATTTAAAAATTAGGGCAGAGAAGTATGGGTATGATCAGTGAACACCATCCATTTGAACACCCATTAGTTCCAATCTCCAATCCAGCTGACATTTACCTCTATATATAGGTAGTCTGCATCCCAAACTCCAAACCACGGGTTTCTCCATTCATCTTTCTCATCACCTCTTTCTGTTGGTACTGGATTTATGACTCAGATACCTTTTTTTAAGCAGACCCAAACCCTTTGACTGACCACAACCTCTCCATTCTATAATAGATTAATTTTATTGATATACAGTGATAGCAGATAAGAATAATGCAAACAATGATATATCTACCAGTCCCAAGTACATCTTGTTACCCCAAGGATTCCTTTTACAAGAGACTCCCAAGCATTGACATGGCCCATTGTCCAATTCGGTATCAAGTGAACTTTATTTAGAAACCTCTAGGCTCATTACAAGTATTCTTCCTTGTAATAGGACTTAGACATTACAGCAGCAACCTTTGGTGGTACCGGCTTCAGATCCTCTGCTGGGTGAGTAGGGTGTTAGTTTCTGGATTTCTTGTTACTCAAAGCAAGAATTCCAAGGCTGCTCCTGTCTTCCCAAGGTGGCAACACAAACACACACTGTCTCTTTGTTTGTCCACTACTTTTGTAACTTGCTCATCTGAAGCTTTCCAATCTTCAAGTTTTTTACCTCATCTTTTTAGATAAGGTACTCCAATCCTATTCTGTTTTTGATTTCCTTTCCTTTTAGGGAAACTACTGTACCTGGTTAGCCCACTGTACCAATCACATCACTCACCAGATTGCAGGTCACAATGTGCTCTCCCTAGGTTCAGTGTTTGGGTCTCAGTTCACAATGGAGAAAAGGAGAGGATGTGTAAAGCAATATAGTTTAGAAGAGGAACAAGGGAGGAACTAGTTAACAAGGAAGAAGAAGGATGATGTAGAGGAGGCCAATGTCTGCAATGCATTATGCTTTTATCCCAGCCCCAAAAGGAATTGTCACCAGACAATTTACAACATTTCTGAGAGCAGTGTCAACAACAACAACAACAACAAAAATAGAAGAGTCATTCTAACCTCAAACTGCCCCCCCCCCCCAAAAAAAAAAAAAAAAAAAAAAGAATTCTAGACCCAATAACTAAATTATCATTTTAGGAGTATCTACAAGATGATAAAAAGTTAATTGATAGATTCATAGATGTTAGGGTCTGAAGGGACCTCAGTAGGTCATCAGGTCCGACCCACTGCCTGGGCAGGACAGAGTGTTGGGATCAGACCCCAGCTAGTTGCTTGTCCAGTCTCCTCTTGAAGACCCCCAGGGTAGGGGAGAGCACCACCTCCCTTGGAAGCCTGTTTTAGTTTCTGGAAAACTTTACTGTGAAGAAGTTCTGTCTAATGTCCAACCTAAATCTCCTCTCCATCACTTTGTGGCTATTGTTCCTATTTACTCCAGGGGATGCCCTAGTAAACAGAGTATCTCCTATTCCCTGCTGCCCTCCCCTGATGAATTTATAGGCAGCCACAAGATCACCTCTCAGCCTTCTCTTGCGAAAGCTGAAGAGATCTAGGTCCCTCAGTCTCTCCTCATAGGGCCTTGCCTGCAGGCTTTTGACCATACGAGTGGCCCTCTGAACCCTTTCAAAATTCTCTGCATCTCTCTTGAAGTGCAACGCCCAAAACTGGATGCGGTACTCCAACTGCGGCCTGACCAGTGCCGCATAGGGTGGGAGCATCACCTCCCTGGACCTGTTCGTCATGCATCTGCTAATGCATGATGACGTGCACTTAGCCTTGTTGATCACTTTGTCACATCGATGATTCATGTTCATCTTGGAGTCAACTATGACTCCAAGATCCCTTTCCACTGCTGTGCTGCTGAGAAGGTCACCCCCCAGCCTGTAAGTGTGTTGGTGGTTCTTTTTGCCCAGGTGCAGCACTTTGCACTTGTCTTTGTTGAACTGCATCATAGTTTGTTCTGTCCCGTTTTTCAACCTGTCCAGATCTGCCTGGATCCATTCCCTGCCCTCTGGTGTGTTAACTTTGCCCCATAATTTGGTATAATCTGTGAACTTGGACAGGGTGCTCTCCACGCCTTTGTCCAATTCACTGATGAAGACATTGAATAGCACTGGTCCAAGGACTGAGCCTTGCGGGACTCCACTGCCCACATCTTTCCAGGTCAGTATCAACCTGACCTCCACCACACTCTGGGTGTGACCCCTAAGCCAATTTGCCACCCACCTGACAGTGAAATCATCTACATCACAGCCTGTCAGTTTATTTATGAGAACAGAATGAGATACCATATCAAAGGCTTTCTTAAAGTCTAGGTAGATAGCATCCACCTTGACTCCTGCATCTAAGGGTTTTGTGACCTGGTCATAAAAAGAAACAAGATTAGTCCGGCAGGATCTACCTGCAATGAATCCATGCTGATTTTCTTTCAGTATTATTTCCCCTGTTGGGCTCCCATAAATGTGATCCTTAGTGATTTTTTCCAGAGTTTTCCCAAAAATAGAGGTGAGAATAACTGGCCTATAGTTTCCAGGTTCCTCCCTCCTCCCCTTCTTGAAAATATGGACCATACTGGCCCTTTTCCAGTCCTCTGGGACCTGACCAGAGCATCATGAGTGCTTGAACAGTCATGCCAGCTATGACACTGGCCAATTTCCTTAGCACCCTTGGATGAAGTTCATCCAGGCCTGCTGATTTGAACACATCCAGCCATCTGTGTTAACAGTTGGTGGGCTGGTGTTCCTCCTGTGTCTATCTATGATCCAGTTGGGAGATTTGACTTGGTCTGTGTCTAGGAATACAGATGCAAAGAACTCATTGAAGAGCTCAGCTTTATCCCCCCTCTCTGTCACCAATTGCCCTAGTTTGTCCTGCAAGTGTCTTTTGCTACCCTGTGCTTTCCTTTTCTTCCCTATATACCTGAAGAAGGACTTTTTGTTGTTCTTAATTTTTGTTGCCAGCCTAAGTTCTAACCCTGCTTTGGCTTTCCTGACCGATTCCCTGCAAGTGCAAGCCAGGGAGGTATACACCTGTTTGTTAGCTACCCCTGTTTCCGCAGCCTGTATACCTGTTTCTTTGTCCGTAGGCTTCCCTGGACTTCCCTGTTCAGCCAAGAGGGCTTCTTGGCCCCTTTGCCCCCTTTTGTGTGCAATAGGATTGTCTTCTTCTGCACCCGTAGGATCTCTCCCTTGAGGAACGACCACCCTTCCTGGACCCCATTTTGTCAATGCTCTTGAGTTTTAATGCCTTACTAACTAATCTCCTGAGCACACTAAAGTTAGTCTTTCTGAAGTCTAGCACTTCAGCCCTGCTGGTTAGTTTACCTACCCTTTGCCCGATAGTGAATTCAGTCAATTGATGGTCACTAACCCCTAGGTTACCTTGTACCTGCACATTCCCCACCAGGTCATCCCCTGTAGCTAACACCAAGTCCAGCAAGGCATTTCCCCTAGTGGGATTGTATACCTCCTGCGTTAGGTGGAGGTACAGCATGCAGGTTAAGAACCTACGTGAGAGAACAGTTCTGGCTGACTGATCCTCCCAGCAGATGTCAGAGTAGTTTAGGTCACCCATGATAACCATATCTCTCAACTGTATGGCTTCTGAGAGCTGTCTGGAGAATTCCAGGTCTAGCTCATCCTCTTGGTGTGGCAGTCTGTAGTAGACCCCCATGACCAAGTCCCTTTCCTCCCAAACCACTTGTATCCTGACCCACAGTACCTCGGTTTGGATTATAGAGAATGTGTATTGCTCCTTAACATAGAGAGCAACACTTCACCCCTTCCATTTTACCCACTCTATCCCGTCTGTAAAACCTATAACCCTCAATGCCTGCTGCCCAGTTGTGAGTAGGGTTTCACCAGGTTTCAGTTAGTCCAACCAGGTCAGATTTGTTGCAGTTCCTCCTGCTTGTTCCCCATTCTCCTAGCATTAGTGTAGAGACATTTAAGCTCCCCAATGGGTGCCCTTGGTACCCGACTTTCCTGATGTCAATCAGGCCTTTTAGTGCTTACCTTAGTGCTTACCTGGGCTGATCCAGTGCATTGTTCATGGCTCACTGATCCTAGGTTCTCCTTGTTCTCTGCTTCCCTGTCCCCCAGTGAACTTAGTTTAAAGCCCTTCAGAGGAGATCAGCCAATCTGTAAGATAATAGACTTTTACCTTTAGATAAGAAATAAAGAGCATCTCATCCCAGGATGCCTCTCTCATGGAAGTGCAGATCATGGTTGTAGAAGCCAAAGCTCACATAATGGCACCAACTCTGGAGCCACAGGTTGACTTCCCTGATGGAGGCGTCCTGATGCTGACAGTGATGGAAGGATGGATGAGAAGATCACCTGTGCCCCCGATTTCCTAAGCCTGGTCCCTAGAGCCTGGTAATCATTCATGATGTGATCCAGACTACTCCTGGCCGCATCACTCATGCCCACATGGATGAGGACCATAGGATAGTAATCAGAGGGCTGGATGAGGTCAGGAATCCTGGCTCCGGGTAGGCAGCAAACATCCCCTGCCATGGGATCCAGTTGACAGATAGTCCCCTCTGTGCCTCTCAGGAGGGAGTCGTCCAATACGATGACCTCAGTTGATGCTCAGCCTGCCTGGCATTTGTTGCAGATGTGTCTTCCCCTGCGGCTTCCTTTGCTGCATCATCCTTCAGTGCTGCCAGGGCTTCAAATTCGTCCTGAATTCATGCCTGAAACCTAAATGTAAACATCCCAGTTCATATTACTGGGCCCAGGCCTTCGACTTAATAATTTCAGGGATACCCCATAGCTCAGCGCAGCATCACCAGCACTGGGAGCAGCAGTGTCCTGGGTACTGTGCCCTCCCCTTGGATGCTGAGGGGAGGGACAGTTTGTGACAGGCATCCAACCCACCTCATAACTGGGACAATTCCCTTACCTGTACCCTGTGTGCTGGGCTCAGCAGAAACTCCCTCTGCTCCACTGAGATGCTGCACAGTGCACAGGATCAGAGGTACCCCCTGCCCAGAAGATCTGGTCACTGCAGTTTTCCCAATAACATGCTATGCCCCAGGCCCAATGGGGAGACCAGGATGACACAGGCCAGTGGTCATCACTGGCAGAAAATGCCCCAGTTCCCTTTGCAATGGAGACCAGACCAAGGACTGCTAGTAGCAACGGCGATGCGTAGGAGGTGTACATGGGTGCATGTGCACCCCCTGAGACTGGCCGTGCCCCCCCCCCCGAGAGAAGCACCGATGGCACTTCTGCCAATGGCAGGAATCAGCCGCTGGGGGTGGCAGAAAGTCGGGGGCTAAAGGGGCTCAGCCCCTCAAACACCAGGGCAACCTGGCCGCAGGGTGCTGCAGTAAGGGGGAGGGGGCGTGTTGAGCTTGCAGCCGGTCCAGCACAGCAGGAAGATAGGTAAGATTTCTCTACTTCCTCTGGTTTCTGGACTGGGGGAGGGGTGGGGGATCAAGACAATGCAGGAGGGAGCGGGGTAAGTCGGAATCATTCACCCCCACCCCCACCCCTACCCTGCTCCATGGTGCACTGTGGGGATTGTCCCATGACCCAGCCTGGGTTCTGGGGCAATTGGAGCCCAGCAGCTCCCACTGCTGTTCACGCTGCCAGGGTGCCTGGGGAGGGGCGGCATGTTCCCCCAGCCCCTTAGCTCCAACACACCATGGCCCTGGATGAGCTGCTGGGCTCTGATTGCTTCATGACCCAGCCTGGTTGGGGCCCCATTCACAGTGAATGGAGTCCTGGCTGCACCGGGTCATGAAACAAGTGGAGCCCAGTGGCTCCTGCAGAGTTGCGGCACTGGGGAGCCAAGGGGGTACATGCCCCCCCCCCCTCAATTTTTGCACGGGGCAAGCGAGGGCTGCAGCTGTGAGGTGAGCTGGGCTTTACCTGCTCTGCTCCATGCCTTGCTGCAGCCTTTGAAAGTGGCATGGCACAGTGCCATATACCTTGTTGCTCAGCCCGCCCAGGGGCGGGACACACATGGCAGCGCACCACTTTCAAAGGCTGCAGCAAGGCACGGAGCAGGAACAGCCCAGTTCACTTCACAACTACAGCCTGCCCTTGCCCCGTGCAAAGATCGGGGGGAGGGGGGCATGTGCCCCTTTGGTTCCCTGGTGCCACAACTCTGCAGGAGCTGCTGGGCTCTTCCTGGGGATGACTTAGATGGGGTGGGGGTCCCAACTTCCAGGGGCTCCATATCCTTCAACCTGGCAGCACAGCTAAGGCTGGCCCTGCTCCAGCTCCAGGCCACCCCAGGCAGTGTGAAGCTGGGGCCAGACTGGACCTGGTCCAGGGAGGCAGCCAGGGCCAGTGCAGGACTGGGGGGTGGTGGGTGCCGGTGCTGAGCAATGACCGCTGGCACGGGGGAAGGGGCAGCTGCATGGGTGCAGCGGACCCCAGCACTGAGCCCAATCCCTGCCCAGTGCCAGCCTTGCTCTCTCCCTCCCCATGGCCCTTTCCCCTTCCCCCTGCCCCCCCCTCCCTGCAGACTTTCTTGTGGGGAGGGGCAGGGGGCACATGCGCACATGCATGCACACTCAGCTCCCCCTCCCAAAAAAAATTCTCCCTCCACCCCCGGCCCCCCAGTCAGCATTTGGCCACTGGGGGACCCCTCCCCGGTCGATGATTGGCTGCTGGTGACCCCCAGTATTAGGAGGTACAAGTCGCCCATGGCTAGTAGGGCATGCAGCTAGGCAGGGAGCTGTTCTGGGACTCAGGCTGGGATTTTGTGACAGTGACAGCATGATCCAGAGCTGGGGTAGAGCTGGGGTAGAGCAGTGTGGTCCAGAGCTGGGGCACCACACCCCAACATCCCTGGTGCAGCATGATAGCAGTGGCTCATCATGGTGTGCAAATGGGATGGCTACTCATCATGCTGCATCTTGCCCCATCTGGTACAGGCCCTGCTGCTGATGGCTGTGCAGTGCCAACAGGAATCTGGTAACCCAGAATGGAATGGTGCAGGGCAGACCCCTCCCTCCTCAGGCTCCTGGCAGCTGCAGGTAGTCTAGATACTAGCATCTTCCCACCCCTACACCATGGCCCTCAACAGCTCAACAAAATTTGTTAAGTGGCCGTCCAGCCCAAATAATTGCCCACCTCTGCACTATCACCGCCCATGTCCTGCACCAAATGCCTCTACTGATGCATCCCAAAACCACTTTCTCCTTTTGTGCAGCTGCATCATACTATAGACTCAAATTAAGTCTGTAATCTAGCAAGATTCCCAAGTCCTTTTGCATAGTGCGGCCACCCAGCCAGGTGTCACTCATTTCATCTTTCTTTTTTTTTTTTCCTGCAGGTTCTTACTATTTCTTGGTACAGGTCCTTGATGCCCTGCCCACTTTCATTGCCTGTAGACTTTCCTTTTGCATTTGAGGAATTTTAGAAGCTCTTTGTGCAGCCACATTGGTCTTTTGCTATTCATCCTGTGCTTCCTGATATCAAAAATTGCAAGGCAAAAAGGAGCTTGTCTGGAGCATATGTTATACTTAAAGCCACAGGTCCAAACTAACTTTCCAGGTCTTGAAGGAACCCCATAAACTGTCATGCAACCTTTATTTATTTATTTATTTGAAATTTGAAATCATCACATGTATCAGAGAAGGACTTAGCACAATTTCCCACTACAGGTTTTGAGGGTGTACCATACTCTTCTCCATCCACTTTTTCCACATCTATTTGTAGGCCTCAGACATCAACATGGTATTGCCTGCGATAGAGGCCTTACTATGTAACGCCAAACTTACGATAACTGACCAGTTTACTTCCATAAGTTTGTCAACTCCTTAGAGGCTTGTCTTGCTGCAAGAATTGTAGGGACTAGAGAATTAGAAAGGCAGTGAAAAGCACAGCCTGAAGCAGTTGGTGATGGAAGGAGAAACTTAAGTGTCTTTCCATGTCCACACACAGAGGGAAGTTATCAGTTTGAACTGCAGCTGTGGGTTGCTACTTCATCAAGGAAGATTCTGTGGTGGGCCAGTAGGGGGTGCTCCTGCATTGAGCCACCCGCCTTACCACACCTGACCACCTTCCAGGCTGTGCATTCCTCCCTGGGGGCACCTCACATCCAGCCAACCCCCTTCCTGGACCACACCTGCAAGCCTGAGGGTAATTCTGCTACCACCCAAAGTCTGGACTTCTGGGACCTGCACCCTCTGGGAAACACAGGCGTAGTAGTCCTTGAGACTACTTGACCCACTGTAAGCCTTTGCAGTGCTTTCCTCAGTCTGAAACACAAATGGTGGTCTCCCTTAGTCAGCTGAACCAAGGGGACCCCAAGGCATAATCTAGACCAATTCCCAATAAGTCTCCCATGCTAGGTACAAAGGAGAACTTTATTGGTTACAAGGGGTAGGGTTGGAATAGGGTACAGGGTAGAGCAATGTCAGAGAAAACCTTAGAGAAAACAGTAGCATGGTAGCCTTTGATTATGCATGTGTGTTACTGCAAGCTATATATCTAGTTAGATCTCAAGTAGATTACTCAGAAGTATCATCCAGAAGCAGTTGGAGATTCCCTCTGGAGGCAAGCAGTTTACTGACCATGAGTTTCAAGAGAGAGGGAGTTTCAGATGGTTCAGCTTCTCTGAGAGTTTTCATCATGGCTGCTTTTGAAGTAGTTTAAGTGCATGCTTGTGCTTGAGCCTTGCCTCTTCAGCCACCACTTTGTGTTGGGCCTCCCTCTCTTCACACAGGCTCTGGGCCTCTCCAGCCTCATGCATAAGCTGTTCCGCCAGCTCCATCCTACGCAACTGTAGCTTGAGCTTATGTGCCTCGTGACTGTGCTGGGCCTCCTGAGCTTCCAGCTCTAGCCTCTGTGGTAGAATGCTACCTCTGTCTCTCCCCAAAAACTCTGTTGTGTGACAATTTGGTTAACATGGTCCCTGCAGAGAGCAGACACCCCATTTATTTAAGTAACCTGAGCTGGATACATTCCTGAGGGAGGGGGAAAACCTGCTCCCTCTTCCTACATGACTGGCATCACATACCTGGGTGGCGGCTTAAACTCCCTATTGTTTTATGCAATGCCAGCATGACTGGGAGGGGGATAAAGACCCTGCCAGTCTACTTAGCAATCAGTGATGCATTTCAAATTGGTTGGCTCACAGCCAACAGATGCTAGCCTCCATTGGCCCAGGTAAATGAGGTCAAAAGGCTTAAATAATTTAAGGACTGCCCAGGAGGAGGGGCAGTAGCCATGATGAAAACTTAGAGAGAAGCTGGACCATCTGAAACGCTCTCTCTTGAAACTCATGATCAAGTAAGTGCCTGACTCCGGAGGGAATCTCCACCTGCCTCTGGATGAAACTCGTGAGTAAGCTACCTGAGATCTAACTAGATATACAGCTTGCAGTAACTCAGATGCATGATCAAAGGCTACCCAGCCATGACATTTTGCTCTGTGGGATTTCTCTGATATTGCTGTACCCTGTACCCTTTATTGTAACCAATACAGTTCTCCTTTGTACCTAGCATGGGAGACTTATTGGGAGTGGGTCTAGACTATGCCTTGGGGTCCTCTTGGTTCAGATGTCTAAGGGAGACCACTATTTGTGCTTCAGATTGAGGGAAGCAAGCACATTCTTGGAGTGGGTCGAGTGCCTTCAAGGACTACTAGGCTTGTGTTTCCCAGGGGTCACAATGCCAGTATCAATCCATTACCCCCAGGCTAGCAGTTGTGCTCCAGGAATGGGGGTTGGCCAGACGTGAGGTGCCCCTAGGGAGGCACTGGGAGTCTAGAAGTAGTCGGGCGCAGTGAGGTGGGTGACTCAGGACAGAAGCACCCCCTACTGGCTCACCACAGCCCGTATCTCTGAAGGCCCAACCCATGGGTTGGGGAAGAGGGTCACTCCTCCGGCATTTCTAGCTCAGGGTGGTTCATTCCTGGTGGCTCGTTAGAAAGAGCTGTTTTGTCATCACCATTCCCACTAGGAACCAGGGTGGGCTCCTCACTGGTTTGCTTGTAGTCCAGCAGGGCTTCAATCCGGTCCTGTCTTGTTTGCCCTATTTTTCTTGGATACCTATCTCTTTCAGCTTCTCCACCAATTGGTCCATGGTCAGGTGGTCATACTTGTCAGCTGTCCTAGCTAGCTACATTGTCCAGCTGACTCAATTACAAATTAGAGATTATTTGCTCATGGGTTTCCAGTGACTCTATTCCCTTCCTCAAAGCATACCTTCAAGAGAATAGGTTGTTAAATCCTACTTCCTGCATTGAGCCTCTCACCTCACTGTGCTCGCCACATGTGGTGGTAAACGTGGGATCTGAATCCATGACCATGCAAAGACTGGCACCACCACTCAAAGTCTGGACTGATCTTGGACCTGCATACTCTGGGAAGCAGTAGGAGCCTGTTAGGTGGTCGGGCACAGTGAGGTGGTGGCTCCATGCAGAAGCACCCCTACTGGCCTGCCACAGATTTGACCCCCTCCCCACCAGGGGTGAGGTAGGTTTCAGAAGCTGGGTCCTCAGCTTGGCATTTTATCTGAGTTTTATCCCTAACAATTGTCTCCTCAACTGAGGTTGTGTGATGTGACAGATGGAAGAAAGGATGCCTGTCTCTGAGCTCCAGCAGCCTCAGACACACTTCTGCCTGTAACCCTCTCTTTGGCCTCCAGACAGTGACTGACCAGTCTTGAGCAGTTTCTCCTGTGCTCTGTGGCCTAGAGAGTCCGGAAATGTTGCAACACTCTGGTGTGGCCTTCCCTTCTCACCACTTTTCAACCCATTTTTCTCCCTTTCTGTGATAGAACCCCCACCCCGCCCCATCTCCCCCATGCTTGCCAATTCCCTTCGTGCTTGGGATCACATCCCTGTGCCTGCTTTTAAAGGGAACCACCAGGCTATATGGTGCCTGACAGAAATGTACAATGGGACCCTCAGCTCTCCATATTCTGCTATACAAACATGCACAGGATGGTAGATGGGGTAGGTAAGTAGAGATCTGCTTGTCATTAGAGATTTTGATAATATAAACCTGGCTTTTGCATGACCCTGAAACAAACAACATCTAACTGATGACTCTAGGGAGCCTCTTCTGCAAAAGATGCTACTGGGTGCTCTGATGTTTAAAAGTTAGTGGGCTGGGCAGAGAGCAGACAAACAAGCCTCACAAATTAGGTGGGGACCCAGCGCCAGCAGTTCAGGTAATGCTGACACCCAAACCAGTAAGGGTATCGGTGCTACTTGGTGCAGATGCACAGGCAGAGAACAAATCTTGTTACCATTGCAGTTTGCTCTGAGTCACTCTGGACCAAAGCAATGACACTGTGGTCTGAAAGCTCGGAGGTCACAGCTGCATCATAGTTTCCAAAACTAGCTCCTTCAATCGCTTTAGCAGTTAAAATGCAATGTGTGTGGTGTCTTGTTTGCCTGGCTATTTCTGTTTCAGCTGTGAGAGCTTCTGCAACTTTACACATGGCTATTCTGGGTGATATAGATGGTGGAAATAAGTGTAGCTCTGTTGAACTCACTAGAGCTAGGTTGACTGACACTAACTGAGAGTTTGGCCTGCAACCCTGATACCTGTGTTTACAAAAAGGAAAGTATTTCCGTGGAGTTGAAGTGTCATGACAAACATTAAAATCGGTGCGATTTTGTGCATCAAAAATGCAGCTCTATGACATAGACTTTCTAAGCAGAACTGAGTTCTTAACATCCCACCCTACTACCATTGGGTTGCTACTTCAAAATTTGCAGATCTGAGCCTGGGCTGATGTGCAGGTCTCTGATGTGGGCAGGCAGTTTTCATGTGAGAACTCCATGGAGACGGTAGTCTAAGTATATCTATGCTAACCAACATGACTACTCAAGACAGTACGCACTGTTAGCTGTCACAAGGTCTCTACCAAACTACACCACAGTTTCTGTGCAGAAGCTAAATGTCTATATCCCTCCTAACTATAGAATTAGCCCAGTCAAAGATTTTACTCACACAAATCCTGCCTTCTCATCTTCTCCCTGCACCATAATGGCTATAACATCCCTCCAACAGCTTTCCCAAGGCCATTCTCCTTGCTGTGAACTCTCACTTCAGTTTGCCCCCCAGCTCCCCATTTTAGGAGGCTTACTGTGGAAGGAAGGCTCTTTTTGCTGCCATCTGGAGGACAGTGTAGTCGCAAGAATGAGCTTCTAGGCTGTGTGCGCCACATCTCAATGGGGGATGTGACCCCTCAGTCCTTCATGATACTGCTGGGTACTGGGTGAGTCAGGACTCGGTGTTTTCAAACCTCAGCTGTGTTGCTCTCTGAGTGATGAAGGAGATAGTATTTACCAATGAAACTGACTGCAGGTGAAACCTTTCACATCCCCCACCATGTCCTGAGCCTCTTGGGTACCAAACTGAGGAATGAAAGGAATGAAAGTTTATGTTCACCATTTTAGCAGTTTTCAGTCACGGCATTTGAACCTGTAAAATGGATTCATCTAAATCAGCAACAATTGCATTTCTGGGAAGGTGCTGAACTCTCATGACTCACCTCACTAACTCACTATAGTTTTCCTTTGAACCCTTAAAAAGCCTAGGGCCAGAGCCCTCTCTGCAGGCACTGTGTTATGTTGCATGTTTATACAAAAGAAAGTCTCTGGGAAAAGGAATCATTTTTGTTCTGTGCTAAAATCCCAACATACCTTCACAGATTTTCAAGCTCCCCTATAAAAATTCAGCTCTGGGCTGGAACTTGGCCTGTAACAAATCAGCTCCAAAGGCTTGTTTTGAGGAAATGACAGTGAACAAGCAGGTCAGTACAACGCAAGTGAGAATTCAATGTTAACTTCAGTGGGGACATGTCTAAAAGAACGTGTGGTGACAGTGTACTCTGGGAACTTTCCAGAGACTAGTAGTCTCTCTGGACCTTCACCTTACAAGCCCCTGAGAGCATTTATGTTCTTTGTAGGTTATTTAATCTTAGTGTAACCCATGCCAGCACACTAAGGCTGGTTGATGCACCAGATTTTGGGTCCTCAGGGTACCAGTAGCCCTGCTAGCCCCTCGGGGAGATTACTGACTGAGGTGTCCTGTGGAGAGGTATGTCCCTCACCCTTGCCACCCATGAATTTGTTCTGAACCTGATGAACATGTTATTTTTTCATTGGTGCCCTGTGGGGTCAGGCCAACTCTCAGGATCTCAATATTGTGTTGTTAGACAGGAGGGCATGACACAATTGCACATATACAAACACACAAATCAATTAGGTGCAAACACACACACACTACCAGCTTTGGCACATACACATCCAAACCAGCCTAGGCACATGCATATCTGTGCATTCAAGCACATACACTATATACCCCAAAAGTTAGACACAGATCACTAATTTGTATATCATGCACACAATGCCATATATATATATATATTACACACACACACTCACCAGTTCACACACATACAACCCACCTACACATACACACAGGTAAGTTCCTAAGTTGGATGGTACAGTGTGTATGTGTGTGCTTGGGGTACCTGGTTCAGGTGAGAAAGAGAGAGTTAAAGCATAGGGAGTGAAAGTTGCCAGAACCAGGATTAGAACCGGTGGACTCAGAGATGCTGCCTGAGGAACTGAGGCTTGGGGATACTTAAGGTAAACTGGGGCTGGAAACTGAAGCAGACAGCTGAGATATTGCAGTGGGGGAGGAGGGGGCAGATAAGTGGTGGCAAGGAGGAGACAGCCAGGAATGAAACTGAGGCAGAAACCTGGTTGCTCACGGAAAAAGGAAAAGGCAGTGGGGATAAGGCAGTGGCAAAGAAACAGGGGATTTGGAGGCAGAGAGGAGCTCAGGACAGGTGTTGGAGGCGGCAGTGAGCCAGAAGCAGGAGAGGGAGAAATGAGACAGAAGTTAGAGGGACGAGGAGCAGAGATTGGAGTAGGGCCAAACCACAGTAAAGCAAAACTCAACTTAGGGGTCCAAATAACAATGTTATTACACAGACAATACGCTACACAGCCCCATGAATTTAATGGTTCACACACACACACAAGCACTCACAATGGCAGCAGAAGAAAGAGACTCAGTGGAAGGGTTAAAGTCCAGGTAGGGAAGAGAAGCAGAGTCCAAGTCCTTGGTTGAAGATGGGGTGGGGGGCGATAGCTACCTGTCCAGGCTGGAAAGGGGTCCTTGTCCAGTAGGTGTTGTCCAGAGGGGGGTCGCTGGCAGGGCATCTGTGTGGATAGGTGGTGTGTCATGGTGCTGGTCCAGATGGAGAGGGTGTCCCACTGAGTCTGTCTTCACTGCCTGCTTTTTTTTTTTTTT
>NW_005843060.1:137181-157464 GCF_000455745.1 Alligator sinensis
TAGAGTTGCTGGTTCTGCAGGGTCTTTTGTCTTTCAAATGCTGGGTCCTTGGCTCTGTTCCTGGGTGAGGTCTGTGGTTCCTGGATGAATCAATGTGAGGTGATGGCCCAGTTGTTACAGGCCATTCAGTAGAGGCCTGCTACCATTGTATTTCAATCATTCCCAATCACTCTCATTCATCCGGGAACCAATTTACATGGGAGAGGTACGTGACTCATACAGTTGCAACACAGGGGATGCCCAGGCAGAGGACACAAGATGGAGGCTTGACATAGAAAATGGAAACTTGACATGACTTACGCTAACTTACATATATAGGCCTAAAACAGTAATTACACAATATAAAAGCAGTACAAACATAATAATTATCACTTATAAAACAGTGGCTATCAATATCAAAATAGCAGGGAACTTATTTGAAAGATGGGAGAGAAAAATAAAACTTACTACCTAAAATAAAATGTTAAAGCTTATCCTACATCTTAGCTTACTTATACTTATCTATAGAGAATAGAGGGGGAGAGAAAAAGTCAGAAATGGTTGGGGAAGGGGAGGGAATGCATTTTAAAATAAAGAAAAAAAGAAAAACTGGGGGTTTTGCTACACCCTGAGCTCCTTTTGAGGATACTAGGCAATGTTAGCATTGTTAGGTGTGCAAAGACAAGTCACAAGATAAACCAGAGATTTCATACAGGAATCCATTATGATAAAAAAAAAAAAAAAATCTGTCCTGGTGTGGTCTCCATTTTTTGCGACAGAAAAAAATCACTGTTATTTTTCTGTAGTCAGAAAATGAGTGACTACTAACAGCTAGCATTTTCTATGAGTCTGAGGAATGGGTCCTTGAGTCTAAAAAGGCTGAGAACCACTCATTTAAGAGAAGCAACCAGCAACTGAATGTGTGTCTCCTATATTTAGTGGGAGTGCCCAGATGCCCAGTGCTCTGGCTTTCCTGTGTTGTTCTCACCCTTTTCCTCTGCTCCTTCGACATCCCTGTCCCTTATTCTCTTTTTCCTCTTCTCCTGGTGGCCTTTGAGGGCAGAGAAACCATATGGGACAGAGAGAGGCTGTAGCAGGAGCTGGGGGAAAGCAGGTCCCTCCGCCCATTGGTGTCAGTCCTGTTGCCCTGCCCCACTTGGAATCCCCTAGTCTCACTCATCTGCCACAACTTCTTGGGGCGGGGGAAGGCATGGGATTAGTTAATTTGGGATGTGTTTTACTCTTGGTTGGGTGGCAGGAATCCTAGGATGAAGTCCCATCACCTGGCAGGGATCCCAAGGGCTGTTGACTCCTCAAGCTTCCTGTCCTGGTTGTTACTTCATTGGCTCCCCTTTGGAGCCAGGCTCATGCCAGGGCCCAGCTGCTCCAAGTCTTAGTTCTGGGGCTTCCCAAACACTGTTTTTTTTCTCTCTTTCAGTCCAGCTGCCTCTGGCTCCAGGCTGTCTCCAGATTGGCTCCCTGAATCAGAAAAAAAAAATTGAATCTACCCCTCTAGGAATAGAACCTAGTACTTCGTAACTGCACTGCCCAATATCTTCCAGCATTTCAGCAAGCCTTTAGACTAGCTTGCCTGTGGTTTCCCTAACAGAAGTATATCAGACAGGGTGCTGGGACCCACTATTATGCAGCCTCCACATCTCTCTATCTCTACCTGGTGTCCATTAAGCAAACTAAAAAAGAAGGATTTCTCAACTTAAAGTTATTTCTCTGCCTCTTCTCCTGCCACTCTTGCCACTTCCAGTTGAACCTTCATGGAATGGATTGTGTCACAGAAGTTTCCAAAATTTCAACTCTTTTTTTCTGATTCAGGGAGCCAAGGAATATCAATCTATTAATTTTTTTTGCTTGAACAAAAATCCTTTTTTTTTGAGATGCATAATTCTTGGTGATTTGCTGCTGACTCTACATATATATTTTCAAGCAGCACCGTCTGTCTGAAGGTATTAAAGGTGGCTTAGGTTTGGAATGAAAGCATGCCATATTTTTCAATATAAATAGTTAAGTGCATCAATTCATTCTCATGCAGTCAGTCATGAGGTCTAATTATATTATATATTAATTATATTCTATATTATATGTCTCATTATATTCAAACCAAACAAAAGAAAAGTTTGGGGCTGAACAAAACTAACCCTAAAGAATGGCAGAGGAGGTTTTTCTATGAAGACTAGAACATTGTTATGCCAGATCAAAGGCCAGGCCCCAGTGTGGGTTCAGTCAAAACACAAGTCACTTGATGCAGGGACTAGGAGATATCATGTAAAATACTCTATTGTGTGGCTCCAGTTTTCCAACCATACATGCAAGTTGAGGCACTTGACCTGTGGCTGAACCTGAAGATAATGTAATTCAGAAACTCAGCACTTCTGTGGCTGCAATTACCCGGGGGCTGGGGATTGGGGAGAGCCGGGAGTGGGAGAGCGGGGGCAGTGTAACTAGGATTGATCAGTCAAAAATGAAAATGTTTTTGTTGGGTTCAAAACTTTTTCTTTTTTTTTAACTACTGGAGAATCCAAAGTTGAAAACAAAATCACTTTGTATCCAATAATAAATCTTAAAAACAAAACAAAACATATTTTTTCGCTCAGGTTCCACCTTTTTGTGGCTTTTGCATGACCATGACACTAACGACATCTGATCTGTGACCATTTTGTTGTTAGTTTTTGGAGAGGAAAGGGCATTCCCAGGACATCCTTCAGCTTCCCCTGCAGCACTGCCCATTTTTAGTCCTGAGTCAGCATTAAGGACAGGCACATTGTGACCAGACCTCCCACAGCTGAGGAGGAGAGCAGGGAGGCTGAGAATGCCCCATGCTAGTGTGGATGTGGACTATGGATTTAGAGTTCCCTGAGGTCCCAGCAGCTTGTACTGCTCAAAGGTAAGAGTTTCAGCCCTCAGTTTCAGAAGCATAGCTCTTCCCCTTGGGGTTGTGGAGAAAATCTTGGTTCCTGGGTCTGTGAGGCTCCAACACTGGACAAAAGGTCAAACACTTTGATCTGTTGGTTTGAAAGCTCATAAATTTCAGGCATGTCTCATGTTATAGGGCTTTACTGCCCTTCAAGTGAGAATTTTTTTCCCTAATATCTAACCTAAGCTTCTCTTGCTGCAGCTTAAAAGCATTGCTCCTTGTTCTGTTGTCTGCCACCACTGGCAGTGCCATCCTCTTTATTACTAGTTGAAGGCTGCTATTAAATCTCCTCTGAGTGTTCTACATAAGTCCAGTTCCCTCAGCATCTCCTCAGAAGTTACGTGCCCCAGCCCCCCCCAAAAAATTGTTACCCTCCACTGGACTTCCGCTGATTTGTCCACATATTTTCTTTAGTGGAGGGAACAAAACTAAAAAAAAGTATTGGACACTGGCCTAACCAGGGCTGAATAGAGGGGAATAATTAGTTCCCTTGATCTGCTGGCAATGCTCCTACTAATGCAGCCCAGTGTGCTGTTAGCATTCTTCACAACAAGGGTACACTGTTGGTTCATATTCAGCTTATTATCCAGGTCCATTTCTGCAGAGCTGCTGCCCAGCCAGTCAGTCCCTAGCCTGTACTGGTGCATGGTATTTTTCTGTCCTAGATGCAGGACTTGGCACTTGTCCTTACGGAACCTCATGAGATTACTTTTGCTCCAATCCTCCCATTTACCAAGGCCTCTCTGAATCCTAGCCCTACCCTTTAGCATATCTATCTTCCCTTACAGCTTGGTGTCATCTGCAAACTTGCTGAGGGTGCACTCCATCCCATCTTCCAGGTCATTGATGAAAATATGAAACAAAACCAGCCCCAGAACTGATCCCGGGGACATTCCACTTGACACCAGCTGCCAACTAGGCGTTGAGCCATTGACTACTACCCTTTGAGCCTGATGACCCAGCCACTTTTCTATCCATGTTACAGACCATTCACTGAACCCATACTTCCTCAGCTTGCTTGCAAGAAGATTGTGAGAGACTGTAACAAAAGCCTTGCTTAAGTCAGAGTCCATCACATCCACTGGTCTCCCCATCAGGGCCATCACTGTGGGGGAGGAAATCGGGGTGAATGACTTGGGCTCTGCACTTTGGGGGGGCCCACGGAGCTGGGAGGAGTGGCTGTGGTGACTTCATGCTTCTGCTGGCTTCATGTCTGGCCACTCGGCACCCCCCTCCCATCACCAAATCCTCCGCTGGCTGATTTGTCCTGGGCCCCGCACCCTGCTTGGTTAATCTCTGCTTCCCGTATCCACATAGCCAGACATGTCATCATAGAAAGCAATCTGGTTGGCCAGGCATGATTTGTCCTTGCTGAATCCATGCTGAGTGTTCCTAATCACCTTCTTCTCCAATGGATTTTTTTGAGGACCTGCTCCATGATTTTTCCAAGGACTGAGGTGAGGATGACCAATCTGTAGTTCCCTGGATTCTTCTTTCGTTTCTTAAAGATGGGCACCATATTTGCCCTTTTTCCAGACATCTGGGACCTCTCCCAGTTTCCATGAGGTTTCAGAGATGATGGCCAGTGGCTCTCCAATCACATCGGCCAACTCCCTCAGCACCCTGAGGTGCATCGCCTCTGACCCCAAAGGTTTGTACACATCCAGCTTTTCTAAATAGTCTCTGTGGTGGACCAGTAGGGGGAACTCCTGTGTTGAGCCTTCCACCTCACTACGCCCGTCCACCTTCCGGACTCCACGTGTCCCTCCAGAGGTGCCTAAGCCCTGGCAGACCCCCTTTCGAGCCCCACCACAGGGTCCGAGGGAAATGTTTGCTGCCACCACCCCGAGAAGGGACTGTGTGGGTCCTGTGTCCTCGGGGAAACACAGGTCTAATAGTCCCATGGGTACTCGACCCAATACAAGAACTTGGGGCACTTCCCCAAGTCAGGGGCCAAAAAGGATAGTCTCCCTTAGTCTGCTGACCCAAGGGGCCTCCTAGGCATAATTAAACCCACCCCTCATTAAGTCTCCTATACCAGTCACAAAGGAGAACTTTATTGGTTACAGAGGGTAGGGTTAGAATAGGGTACAGGGTAGAGCAATATCAGAGAAATCCCATAGATCAAACTCCTGTGGCTGGGGTAGTCTTTGAACTCGCATCTGAGTTACTGCAAGCTATATATCTAGTTGGATCTCAGTTAGCTTACTCACAAGTATCATCCAGAGGCTGTTGGAGATTCCCTCTGTAGGCAGGCAGTTCCTTGATCATGAGTTTTGAGAGAGAGAGCAAGTTTCAGATGGTCTACCTCTTCTTTGTTCCTGAGTATCCCTCATGGCTGCTGCTCCCCTCCCCCCCCCCCCCCCCCCCCCCGCCCGCCGCCTAGGAAGGAAGCCCGTCACCCAGGTATGTGATGCCAGTCACGTAGGCAGAGAGAGCAGGTTTCCCCCCTCCCTCAGGAATGTATCCAGCTCAGGTTACCTAAAAAGATAGGGTAAGGATGTGTGTCTCTGCTGGGCCCATCCTAATCAAATTGTCACTGAGCAGAGACTTTGGGGAGAGACAAAGGTGGCTTTCTGCCACAGTCCCTAACCTGTTCTTTCACCTCTATTGGCTGCTCACCTCAAACTGTGTTGTCAGGTTCAGTAGTTCGGGAGGTGACCTTACCCCTGAAGACTGAGGTAAAAAAGACATTGAATACTTCAGCCTTTTCTGAATCCTCTGTCACTAGGTTGTCTCCTCCATTTAGTACAAGACCCACCCTTTCCCTCATCTTCCTCTTGCTGCTCTAACCTGTTCTTTCACCTCTATTGGCTGCTCACCTCAAACTGTGTTGTCAGGTTCAGTAGTTCGGGAGGTGACCTTACCCCTGAAGACTGAGGTAAAAAAGACATTGAATACTTCAGCCTTTTCTGAATCCTCTGTCACTAGGTTGTCTCCTCCATTTAGTACAAGACCCACCCTTTCCCTCATCTTCCTCTTGCTGCTGACATACTTATAGAAATCCTTCTTGTTACCCTTGAAGTCCCTTTCTAGCTGCAACTCCAATTCTGCTTTGGCCTTCCTGATTTTATCCCTGCATGGCTGAGCAATACACTTATACTCCTCCTTAGTTGTTTGTCCAGGTTACTTCTTGTAAGATTCCTATTTGTGTTTTAGCTCACTGAAGAGTTCCCTGCTAAGCCACGCTGGTCTTCTGCCATACTTGCTAGTCTTGCTGTATATTGGGATGGTTCATTCCTGTGCTCTCAGTAAGGCTTCTTGCAAGTACAGATAACTCCCCTGGACTCCTTTCCACCTCAGACTGGCCTTCCAGGGGATCCTGCCCATCAGTTCCCTGAGTAAGTCAAAGTCTGTTTTTTCTGAAATCCAGGGTCCTTATTCTGCTGTTCTCTTGCCTTCTTTTCCTCAGGATCCTGAACTCAGTCATCTCATGGTTGCTCTGCCCAGCTAGCATGGTTGCTCTGCCAGGCAGATGGGTTGAAAGTTTGGGTGAAGCAGGAATCAAAGAAGGGTACAAACCCACTTTGTGCTACCCCTGGTTAAGCGACCCTGATTATTGTATGTTAACAGCTTCTAAAAAAAAATTGTCCAGATATTACTCTCAAGATGACCAGTGAAACAGAAGAGAAAAATCCCCCCAATGCCCATGAAGTGATACTCCAAATCACAGCGGTGTAATATATACTTTAGTCCTCTGCATGGAGGTTAGTGTGGAGACCACAGAGAGACAGGGGAACTAAACAGTGTGTTGGTGGTAGAGTTATATATGTGATAGGATGGGTTGGACAGCTAGAAGGAGATGACATAACCAAGGAGAGATACAGGTGGATGAAGGATTAGGAAGAAGGTAAAGATGAATGGATGGATGAAAGCATGGTTGGGTAGAGGTTGACACATACTCAGATAGAAGTGGTTGCTTCTGAATTATGTCAGATGGATAGTGGCAAGTTTGAGTTGGTTAGATTACTGGGTGCCATGGCCCTTCCCGCTCTTGCTGCTGATATGTCAGGTTGTTGAGGCACACTCCCTACCTCCCCCTGCTCTCCTCTCTTACGCCTCCAAGCCCAGCCCAGGACCTACCTTTTTTTCTTCCCCACAAGGAGCAGGTGAGGGCATCCCTGAAGGAGCTCCAGCTCCCTCCCTTCCACCTGCACTTTGGCATCCTCCCTTCTGTTCAGTACCACGATCAGGCAGAATGAGACCCTCCTGTGGTCAAATCTATACCAGGGTGGCAGCATTTTGTGGCTGTGTCCCCTGGTACTCTGTTCCAGGGCTTTGTGACTCAGCAGTCCAAGCCAACTGACACCTCTGTCTGGCCACTGTGACATCAGAGCCCTCAACAGCCAATCATGGTCACTTTTCATGTAGCTGTGGCCCGAGGCAAGTCCAGACAGCTCGGGGGAGATCTGGAAAAAGTAAACAAGAAAGGAGGTGTGTGGCCACAAGCAGCCAGGTGCACACACAAGGCAGACAGATCTCCAGCTGTCACAGCAGGATCCTTCACTTGATGGTGACAGCATCAGGGCTGGGGCTGGGGCTCAGCTCCTCTGTGTACTGCTCTCCCAAAAGGGAATCTGGCCAGTCTTCCAACCACCTCCAGACCTGGATCAAGACTTGCACTCTGCAGGTGCTGTGGACTCTTCCTTTCTGGGCTTCATTTTTGGCCCTTTCTAAGTTATTGACTTCTTTGGGATGTGCCAAATCCAGGATTTCATTCCAGCCCTTTCTCATCAGTACTATTCTGCTTCCTTCTCACCTGCTATGATTTCACTGGTAACCAGTGTATTTGGAGGGAGACCGTTCTTGGGACCAGGGTAGTCATTTCTTGGGTGCTGTTAGGGTGTTATCATGGACTCCTTGCCACCCACTTTTCCATACCCATACCTCACTCACGGCTCTCCATCTGCCACTTCTTTGGGATGCTCCTTCTCACTCTTTCTCTATCTATGTACCAGAGTAACGCTGGGTCTCTCAGGCTCCAACACTTGTTTGGTTGCCAGCTTTTTCAACCTCAGCCCCATACCCCTTTTTTTTTTCTAGCTGAGTCTCCTTAGTCCAGGTCTACTGATTTGGGTCCTGGCTCTCCAGCCTGCCCAGTACCCAGCTTGTGGCCTCCTGCACCCCTACAGCCACTGCCAGTCCTCTGGTCTTAAACTTAAATATATAGATGAAAAACAGAACACAAAAATTTAACCATCCTTTTATAACTGAAGTACAAGCCCCTTAGAGCAATAAAAGCTGTCACCCTTGCAAGGAGCTACCTTAATTCCCCCTAGCCCCAGGGTACCTCCTTCTCACTGTCAGTAAGCTCTGTTCTCTAGTCCTTGCCCCACCATCTGTGGGCCTGAAATGCCTGCCCCAGCTCAGCCACTGGGCTTATATGTAGCCAAACATGCCCCTTCCGGTCACCTAACCACTGCTGATGAAGATAGGCCCAGGTGTCCTGTTCAGCCTAACAAAGTGTTTGGAATTTCTTGCCCTGCAGTCCTCCCATCTCCTTAGCAGTTTCTGTTTTCTACCCTTGAATATCTTGTGAGTTGCTAGCTGCATCCCCGTTCCCCTGTGAGTCCCCACAGTCTACTTCTCATAGGAGTCTATCCTCTTCTCCTCTCCCCCAGTTTTGCTCAGGAAACAAGTTTGGATTCCCTGTTACACAGGGCCTCAGCCCTCCCACCTTCCAGAGCCTGGCTCCCTACTGGTCATGGCCCACTGGGACTTCCAGGCTGCTCTGGTTCCTGGCCAGAGCTTCTCTCCCAGCCCTGTCCTGCAAAACCTTCTGGGTAGGGCAGTCTCAGTCACCCATCTTAAGAGCATGTGAGTGAAAAAAACCTGTAACAAACTCCTGCAGGGTCAGGCACAATCACTATAGCCACTGAGGGATTTACTTTATATTGGGTATCCTTGGAGTTAGGGTCACAGACCAACAGGCCAACAGAAAAGGACAAATACAGGTAAATAGGCACCACAGTATGACAACATACACTTAGAGGGCAAGTAAACAGGTAGTGGCCAGTACCACTGGGGCACATACATTCAGTACATAGAGTCCCCTGCCTAGCTCTGGAGATGTTCCCAAGAACCAGCCTTTAGTCCAGAGTCACTCTGTGCAGGTCTGTAGGTCGGGAATTGTGTGCAATCAGTCTGTGGCTCATCTGTGCTATGCAGAGGCTACTCTCTACTTCAGCCCATCTAACAGCAAGCACCATCACCTGCAGGAATCCTGGCACATAGCCAGCCAGGGCTCAGAGGTCACCAACTCTTCCTGCTGCCCTAAGGTCTTCTGGGATTTGTAGTCCAGAAGCAGGGCTCTGCAGGGGTCTTGTCACTTCCTTTTTCTGCTTCCAGGTACCTTTAGGATTTGTAGTACATGGTCAGTCAGCAAAACTCCACAAGGTTGCTCCCCTTCTGTCACACACTCATGTCACATTTCTCCAATGCATATATTATAGACCTTTACCTACAGAGTGCTCCTCACTGCTGGAGAAAGCTGCCCTCCTATGCCACAGAATCTTCTTGCAGGGGCCAGTCAAGTCTTGGAGTCGGCCTCCTGTGGGGCCTTGTCCTCTCCTGACATCCTGGGGGTTTCCTTCCATTGCACTCTCTCCCTTCCTGGGCCTGGGCCTGTCCATGGTCCAATGTCTCTTCAGTGGTTCTGTGCTGCTCCTGTTCTTCACTGTTCTGATACACCATTGTGATCCTCGTGTTGTCATTGCCACCGAGGGAGATGAGTTCCCATCTCTTCCCTGTCTGCTTCTTGCTCTCTGCCAAGCTCAGCCTTGCCTTTTGGGAACTAACCTTCCTCCTCGTGCTTGTGTACCATTGCTTTGACCTTAAAGGTCTTTCAGCTGACCCATGTTGAAAGAAACAAGGTAGAGGCAGGAGAAGTCATCAATAAAAAGGCAGCTGAGATCCCAGAACTTGCCCATCAGTGACAATAAAGTGCACAATGTCTTCTTCAAGGCTGCTGAGAAAAAAGAAAGGTAAGGTTAATGTAGATGTAACAAAGAGAAACCCTGAGTTGCTCTGTCAGCATGGAAGGAACACCTGGGTCCTGACAGGACGGGAGGGAGGGGAGCCACATTTATACCACATGAAAAAAGAGACAGGATTCTAGAGACTGTTCCCCACACTGTGTGTGGTTATTTAATGATAAGGTCTATCCTACCTAGCCAGAGCTTCTAAGCACCCTTTGGTGTTTTTGCTCAGCCCCAAGCACTAAGATCTTTAGTGCTTTACATGCTGGGTGCCCCAACTCTGACACTTACACTAGTGCATCAGGGGCCTTGAAACTGTTCAGTGCTTGAGGAAGGGTCTAGCTGTATTTGAAGATTGCTCCAGGACTCTCACTCTGCAAGACTAAGGAGGCTATGTAGTAGGGGGGCAGATGCTTCCTAGAGTTGTTCAGACTGCACCAGTTACTCCTGCCCTCAGCTGCCCCAGTCTTATCCCTGTGAGACAGACTCCCTCACTCCCTCTATTTCCCCAGCTCATCTACTCCCATCCAGTCTGAAATCATCATCTCTTCTCTCACTGGAAGCAGTAAGTCATGGCTTCCTTCATAGAAATTCAGCATTTGTAGGTTTCCTTTTGCATTGCCATTGTAACTCTCTCCATAGTTTGCTCTCCAGGAGATGCTGGCCTGGAATTGAATGACCAGAGACTGGCACCATTTTGGATATTGGTGTCCCTCAGTTACTCTTTTCCAGGACTTGGTGACATGAGATCTAGAGCCAATATCTTATTAGCATTTTAATGAGTCATTAGCTGAGATCACGAAGAGCTTTGCCAAGGGAAGAGAGGCCCAGGCATCCAGGTGGTTCCCTGCTTTGAGGTGGAGCCCTAGAGGTGCTGACATCAATGGAGTTTCCACACTCCAGAACATTAGGCCTGGAGAACCTGCCAGTCAGTGCAGGATGGAAAAGGAGGAGGTTCGGGGAAAAGAGTCCCAGAGACAGATCCTGTTCCACCTATTTGGTGCATAAGTGGACTTAGGCAGGTCATTGTGATCTGATGTCACCTTGTTGCATTTCTGAAACAGAGATAATACAATGAGGCACTGTTCCTGTTTCTCCTCTCTCTTTTAATACATTAATGGCTTATCAGGACTTGAGCAGACTGGAATAGAATATCATATGGGCACCTAACCCACTTAATGTGCTGCTCAGTGAAACAGAATCTGGGCCCCTGGGAGTAAGAGGGCAAAAAGAATGAGAAAATTGAGAAAAATCTGGAGAGAGAGAGATGGGGAGTGTGGTGGCAAGACAAACAATGAAGAGGACAAAGAGGGGGCAGTGACAGTGTCCTGGTGGTGTCAGATACTGCCTTCCTTCCTGGCCTTAGGGTCAGATCTCTGAAAGCAGCTCAGTTCTGTTGATTTGGCCTTTGGGGATGAACACTGGGGACACTTTAGGTATCTTCTCACAGCCATTGGGTAGGGAGAGGAAGCAATGGGTGGTGGTGGTTGGGTACTCCCTTATGCGGAGGATGGGGGGATCCATCTGCTGGCCTAACCTGTTATCCCCGGAGGTCTGCTGCTTGCCTGAAGCCCATATCTGAGATGTCTCAGAAAAATTACTGAGATTCATCCAGCCTTCTGACTAACACCTTGTGCTGCTCATCCATGTGGGCACCAATGGTACTACCAGAGGTGACCCATAGCAGATCAAATGTGACTACAGGGCTCTGGGTGCAAGGATGAAGGGGACAGGGGCTCAGGTCCTGTTCTCTTCAATCCTTCCAGCCAAGGGAAGGGCCCCGGCAGGAGCAGATGCATCCTTCAGATCAATGCATGGCCGCACAGGTGGTGTGGCCAGCAGGGTTTTGGAATTTTTGGCCATGGGATATTGCTCCAAGAACAAGGATTGCTAGGAAGAGACTGGATCCACCTGATGAAGATAGGGAAGAGCATCTTTGCAGGCAGGCTTGCTAACCTAGTGAGGATGGCTTTTGGTAGATTTGCTGGGGGAGGGAGAACAATGCCTGAGGTAAGCGGGGAAGCAGGGGATGTCGAAGAAGCAGAAGCAGAAGCAGGAGGGGGCAACAAGTGAGGCCTCCCCATTCTTCTTGAGAAAATAGGTTAATCAGCTAGTCACATCAGGTGTGTCTGTAAATGAACACACAGAGCCTGGGAAACAAGCAAGAAGAATTGGAAGTCCTCACACAGTTATGGAACTATGAAATGATTAGAATAACTGAGACATGGTGGAAGCTTGCATGACTGGAGCAGTGTCATGGGTGAGTATAAACTATTCAGGAAGGACGGGAAGGAGAGAAGAGGAGGAGGAGTTATGCTGTATGTAAGAGAGCTGTTTGATTGCTCAGGGCTCCAGTATGAAACTGGAGATACACCTGTCAAAAGTCTCTGGGATAAGGGTTAGAGTGGGGAGCAACAATGGTGATATTGTGGTGGGTGCGTGATATAGACCACCAGACCAGGAGGATGAGGTGGATGAGGCTTTCTTCAGACAATTAGAAGAAGTTTCCAGATCACAGGCCCTGGTTCCCATGGGGGACTTGAAACACCCTGAAATCTGCTGGGATGGCAATCCAGGAGGTTTTTGGAGAGAATTGGAGACACCTTCCTGGTGCAACTGTTGGAAAGACTAATTAGGGGCCAAGCTCTTCTTGACCTACTACTCACAAACAGGGAAGAATTGGTGGGGGATTTAGAAGTGGATGGCAAGTAGGACACCAGTGACCATGAGATGGTTGAGTTCAGGATCCTGACCAAAGGAAGAAAGGAGAGCAGCAGAGTATGGATTCTGGACTTCAGAAAAGTAGACTTTGACTCACTCAGGGAGCTGATGGGAAGTATACCCTGGGAGGCCAGACTCAGAGAGAAAGGAGTCCAGGGAAGCTAGGTGGTGTATTTTAAAGAAACCTTTTCTGAGGGAGCAGGAAAAAAAACATTGCAATGTGCAGGAGAATAGGGAATGTGGAAAACAACCAGTTTGCCTTAGCAGAGACTCTTAAGTGAGCTTAAACACAAAAAGGAAGCTTACATGAAGTTGAATCTTGGACAAACAACTAGGAAGGAGTATAAGAATACTACTTGGGCATGCAGGGATGAAGTCAGGGAGACCAAAGCGCAACTGGAGTTCCACTTAGCAAGGGACACGAAGGGTAACAAGAAGGGTTTCTACAAGTATGTCGGTAGCAAGAGGAGGATCAAGAGGAAATGTGTGGGTCCATTCCCGAATGGGGCAGGCAACCTTGTGACAAAGGATGCAGAAAAGGCTGAAGTGCTCAATGCCTTTTTTGCCTCCATCTTCATAGGCAAGGGCAGCTCCAAGATTACTGCACTGGGCAGCACAGTTTGGAGAGGAGGTGAGCAGCCCACAGTAGTGAAATAACAGCTTAGGGACTACTTAGAAAAGCTGGACCTGTACAAGACCACGGGGCCAGATGGGATGCACCCGAGAGTGCTGACGGTGTTGGCTATTATGATTGCAGAGCCATTGGCCATTATCTTTGAACACTCATTGTGATCAAGAGAGGTCCCAAATGATTAGAAAAGGGAAAACATAGTGCCCATATTTCAGAAAGCGAAAAAGGAGCATCCAGGGAACTACAGAGCAGTCAGCCTCACCTCAGTCCCTGTAAAAATCATGAAGCAGATCCTCAAGGAATCCAAGTTGAAGCACTTGGAGGAGAAGAAGGTGTTTAGCAACAGTCAGCATGGATTCACCAGGGGCAAGTCATGCCTGACCAACCTGATTGCCTTCTATGATGAGGTGTCTGATTTTGTGGATGTTCAGAGACTGGTGGGTGTGGGGTACCTTGATTTTAGCAAGGCTTTTGATACGGTCTCCCACAACATTCTCGCAGGGAAGCTAAGGAAGTACAGGCTGGATGAATGAACTGTAAGGCGGATAGAAAACTGGCTTCAGCATTAGGCTTAGAGAGTAGTAATCAATGGCTTGATTTCTAGTTGGTAGCCAGTATCAAGTGGGGTGCTCCAGGGGTATATCCTGGGGCTGTTTTATTTCAATGCCTGCATCAACAACCTGAAAGATGGAATGAGGTAGACCCTCAGCAAGTTTGCAGATGACACCAAGCAAGTAGATAGGCTGGAGAGTAGGGCTAGAATTCAGAGTGATCTTGACACATTGGAAGATCGAGCCAAAAGGAATCTCATGAGGTTCAACAAGGACAAGCACAAAGTCCTGCAATTAGGACAGAACAATCCCATGCTTCAGTACAGGCTGGGGGCTGACTGGCTGGGCAGCAGCTCTGCAGAAAAGGACCTGGACAATAAGCTGAATATGAGCCAACAGTGTGCCCTTGTTGCCAAGAAAGCTAATGGCATACTGGGATGCAGTGGTAGGTGTGTTGCCAGCAGGTCAAGGGAAGTGATTATTCCCCTCTATTCAGCACTGGTGAGGCTATGTCAGGAGTACTGTGTTCAGTTTTGAGCACCCCACTACAGAAAGGATGTTGACACATTGGATAGAGTCCAGTGGAGTACTACAAAAATGGTGAGGGGGCTGAGGGACTTGACTTATGAGGAAAGACTAAGAAAATTGGTCTTATTTAGTCCAGAGAAGAGGAGATGGTGAGGGGATTTAATAGCAGCCTTCAACTACCTGAAGAGAAGTTCGAAAGAGGATGGCGCTAGGCTGTTCTCAGTGATGACAGATGACAGAACAAGGAGCAATGATCTCAAGTTGCAGCAAGGGAAGTTTAGGTTAGATGTTATGAAGAATTTTCTCACTAGGAGGGTAGTAAAATAGTGGAACAGGTTACCCAGAAAGGTGATGGAAGCTCCAGTCTTGGAGGTTTTCAAAACCTGGCTACACAAAGCTTTGGCTGGGATGATCTAGTTGGGGCTGGTCCTGCTTTGAGCAGGGGGTTGGACTAGATGACCTCCTGAATTTCCTTCCAACCCAAACTTTCTATGATTCTATGATTCTCACAACCCCTCACCCACCAGAGAGCTGTCTCCATGTTCTGGGAACTGAGCTTAGACCCTCCTACCTCTTCCTGCTTGGTCCTGTTCCCAATTTCTCCTGTTCCTTCCCAGATGTCCCAAATCAGATCAGCCCCTTGCCTTGACTCATCTCACCCTTAGCTTGATATCCTGGACTAGGACTGACATATGGTTTTGACCTTGGTTTCCACTCCAGTGAACCCCCAATTGAGTACAATCCTCTCAGACTGACTCCTTGAGCCCCAGGCTCCCCTTATAGCAGTAAGCCCTGGCTGCTGCTCTATGATGAACTGAACCAGCCCACAGCATGCACAGAGAAGGGGTCTGCAGTGGGTGAGTGACTGCCAAGGGGTGGGCCTAAGTGGTCTTGCTGCTTGGACCAGGGGGATGGTGAAAATGGTGCAGAAGCTGGACACAAGTGTGTACAACAGGGGTTCGCCTCTGTGAGTCGAGCTCTGTTTTATGAAATAACCAAATCAGCATGTCAGAACCCATGGTCAGGATCTTTTATGGACTGTTACAGCTTTTACGTGACATCTCTGGGCCTTGTTGTCTTTGGCTGCCCTGAATGCCCTTGCTCTGAAGCAGCGTAGGATGGCCTGGAAAACAAAAAACCAATAGTGTAAGGACTTAGCTTCCCACTTGATAGGCCTGAATTCATGTCTGGAGGCTGAAATGTAACCATCCCTGCTCGTGACATTGGGCCCAGGCCTTTTACTTGAATCAGGAATTTTCCCTTAGACCAGCACAATGTCATGACCACTAGGACCAGGATTGTCCTGGGTCCTAAGCCCTCATTTTGGGCATGTGGATAATGTTGGACTGGAATCCAACCCCCCTCAGCACAGAGTGAACTGTCCCTCCTGTACCCGCTGTGCAGGGCTAAGCAGGGACTCCCCCTACCTCACTGAGCTGCTGCAAGGTGCATGGGATAAGATGTTCCCCCTGCCAAGGAGACCCAGTCACTGCTGTTTTCTCAGTAACATACATTTCCCCAGGCCCAATGGAGAGACCAGGGTGACACAGCCTAGAGGTCAATGCTATCAGCAAATGTCTCCATCCCTTTTCCAATGGCTTTTCTTACCCAGGAACACCCCACAGATCTCTTTCAAGCATGGACTACTTCCATCTCCCGTCAGATGCACCAGCCATGCATGTCCGTTCCTGAACACCTCACCCCCATTACTCACACAGAGGGACAAGTGGGTGGTGGGAGATGGTTTCTTTGCAGAATGAAGGTGAAAGTCCTGTAGCAGTAGAGTATATGGAGTCTCCCTGGTGGAGCTCTGGAACACCCAGCCCTCAGGGCTTCTGCAGTTTGGGGGTCCAACGGCCACATGATGTGGTACAGGTCTCTCTTCTTCTCCCCGTAAATGGCAGCACAAGAATCCAGGCTCATTGCTGATGGATCCATTTCTTTTCTGGAGCCCCACACTCTCCTGTCTCCTTCAACCATCACCCTCATCAGTCCCCAGGGTGCCATCTCTCTGCTGAGTTGATGCATTTAATTTTCACCTGCTGGTTCCTTTATCTTCTCAAAAATGCAGAATTGAGTTTATACACACCTGCCCTTCCTAGCTGCCCCACCTTGGACAAATGCACACATTCCACCAGCAAAATTTGTAAGTCTCAGAGCTGAATCCTGGAATGCATAGGCACAGTTTTTCCAGTTCACATCCATCCGTCTGATCTCAGTGCACTGGGACACATGACTGGGAGTTTTCTGCCCTAGTAGTACTGGAAGCAAAGAAGCAGGGAACACTGAGGCAACAGTCTAATAGAAGAAAGGGCAGAGATGCTCAAGAGTAAATGTGTCAGAGGAAAATGTCTCAGCACAGGACCCTTGCACTCTTGTAGCACATATTACAAGGCAGGGTGTGGTTGACCTTGTGTATGGGCAAAAGTTCTCTTGAGGGAAATTTGAATCTCCAGAAATTCCTCCTGGAATCAAACCTGAAGACTGGAGGTTTTTCTCCTCCCTTTCCTACAATTAAATACTGTTCCCAGAGGAGTCTCCAGTCCCCACACTCCCATATACAATCCATAGACTATGTTGGTCACAAAGGACCAAGTCACAGGATCATCATAAATTCTAGTTTATTAGACAGGATGTGAAGTTTTAATAAATTATAAGTGCAAATTCAGAGGGGTTATGATGCGTACTCTTCACCTTAGCGTGTGCACACACACTTACTCATTCAAACCCATGTCATTCAAACCCATGTAGTATAGTGTATAGTAACTGCTGTAGTGATTGTGAGAGCACTGTTGCTAGTATATCTACCTATCCCAGGCCCTGCGGATCTGCTGTTAATGGTCAGCTTCCTCCAAGGCAATGTCTTCTCCAGAAGGGGGTCGCCTGCCTGTCCTCCTGTCTCAGTAGGTTGGGTGCTTGAAGAGAGGGCACCCCTGAGGGTCAAGCTTTACTGCCTTTTATCCTTTCTCTGGCAGACTTCTGTGATTCCCCAGCATCATCTTGGCTGCCCAATCTGGAGGTTGCTGTCCCTCATGTGTTGAGAGTAGTGCAGTTTTGGGAGTCCACTCTTTACTTGATTGACTTAATGGCGGTATTTTCATGGGTTACAGGAATAGTCAATAGGGTGACTGCTCAGTTCCAGGAATCAGTCTTCAGTATTGATTGACTCAAACCGGATACCTTCCTCCTGTCAGTCTGTGGCTCGGAGCTGTTAATTGTCGCTTGTTAATTTGTAATGGCAGCTGGCTCTGCCTATTACTTAATCACTTACTCACACATGTTTGCACCCGTTCATTCAGGAAACTATCCCCAATGCAGCAACGCATTTCCAGTGATTAGAATTTCAGTGCATTGTTACAATAGTTTTAGTAATACAATGTATGACTTGGCTTTAAAGAAAAATGCATTTGTTAAAATGTATAAAATATAAAATACAGAATGCCAGGGTAAAGATGTGACAGATGAAATATAAAAGAAATATACCTTGATCAATAAATACAAATGTGAGGTACTGAGGATTACCAGTCACTGGGGGCAATAAGTGAGTTAGGTTATGTTAGACTCCAACTCCATGCGGTGCCCAACAACTAGGGAGATAAAGATCCAGTTGCTCAGGAATCCAGTTGCTCAGGCTGAAAACAAGGAGCAAACACCAGCAGATGTTGTTAGCCAACAGCTTTATTCAGAATGGAGACAGCTTCGGGCAAAGGTTCAACAAACCAGGGACCTGCGACAAACAGTTCTTTTCACATTTATACACCTTGGTTTATACTCATTAATATTTACTCCACCTTCCCCCCTCTTTTGTCCCAGCCATATTCCCTCCTATCTCAAGCTCCACCTCTATTTACTTAATTAGCATGGAATTGCCTATACATTTTATTCATTTACATGCCTTTTTGCTATGAGCACATGTTCAAGACCATGAACACGGCTCCTCTCGGTCAATTGTGGTTTCTTTCTGATTCCAGCACCATCTCCAAGGTCTTGTTTCTGCTTTATCTCCTAATGATAGCCGTTGGTCTGTATCCTGTTTCCTTTTAACACAATTAATCATGTCTTCTACACACTATCACATTATGAGAAAACTGCTTGCCTAAGTGTTTTGCAATGTTACTTTTAATATATCATTCTGCTTTGTGGTCAGCAGCTTTGCTGAGACACAGAGTAAAGCCTTTATTCAGCTGCAAATACAGTGCTCCCCAAGATCCAAGTATTGTCACACTAACAGGTTAGATGCAGTAGACTGATTTAGCATAAACTTTAGACAGATATAGGAATTTTGCTTTGGGAAATAGGTTTTAATCAAAGGGTGAATGTATTCATGGGGATATATTTACAATCATGTTTTCAATGCAGCTTGGCTTTTCTTGTCTCTTACAGGCTTTGCTTTGAAGTGGATATTTTAGTTCTTTTGCTTTCTTTAGTGACACTTAGCTCAATTGATATGTAGATCTAGTATGTAGGTTTCTCTTACAGAAATCCATTTCAGCTTTATGACTTGCTCTGAGCCTTGCCACACTCATGCAATGAGTGTGCTAGGTCTCTGCAAGAAGCACCTTCTTGTTACAACTGTATAAGTGCAGACACTATCCATGAGATACATTCCTATATCCCATGGTTCTCCACTGTATCCTACACCTGCAAGATGATTGCACAAGGTCCCTTCAAGCTCTAAACTTCTCTGAATCTGTGTGAATCTGTGAACCCACCAGACTTCTCTCTTCCCGCTGACCCATTCCCCAGGTCCCCCATAGATCTAACACAGCCAATGCTTGAGTCATCTCAAATGTCTGCTGTTTCTTGTCGTGAGTCGGTCTGCAAGACACATGGGGATGACCCTTAACATGGATAGCTTTATGGAGATAAAAGTGATTTTAGGGCAGTGAGCAGCTGTTGTGACTTTGTTCCAGCTCTGTCCTGTTGAACTCACGAGCTATGGCAGTCACCAGGCTTTACAGGGATATGATAACTAGTTCCAGTACATTCCTGAAGGTGATATATAGCCCACACATTTCCTGTAACACACGTCAGTAGTGTAACTCAGGGTGGGTGAGTGAGGCACTAGCCTCCGATGCCGAATGAGGAGAGGAGTCAGAATTGCCCCGACCCTAGTGGAGGCTGTGCCACAGCAGCAAGAGCGACAGTTGGGGCAGGGAGACCACACTGTGGCAGCAGCAGCACCTAGGGATTTTTTTTTTTTTTGAATTCCTGCCATGGGTAAGACTCCTGAGTCACTACCCTAACACTCTCGCACAAGATTTTCCCAGGGTGCAAACCCTGGTTATTTTTCCTGCAACACAAATTGCATGTGTATAGCTCAGGATGGAGAGATGGGGACCCTCATGTGATGTGAGTTTAGCTCAGCAGAAGGGTCACTACAGGCTGATGGACTAGTGTGTTACCTACAAATGCTATCCCCAGCCCACAGTCTGCTCCAATGTGTCTGACTGCAGCCACCGAGAGTGAAGAGGAGGCATTGCCTTTCGCCACCACTGTCTTTAAGGCCTGTGGTCCAAACTTTTTTTCACAAGAAGCCCACTGCCAGATTATAGGTTTCCAAACACATGGGGCCAGTTCAGACTTGTAGTGAATGCTGGGGTCTGTCACTCACTGAGTCCAAAATGCAGTTCACAACCCTGTTTAATGGACCTGTCTGAGGCCTTTAGTCCCATGATGAACCACACCCAGGTGTTAGTACTGCATTTTGGTGAAGAACTGTGGTACTTCAATGACAGACTTACAGGTTAGAGGAAAGAACTGTGCTGCCCACTCAGACCCAAATCCCCTTTGTGGAGTCATACGACAATGCAGTCCATAATGGGTAATAGTATGTAGTGCTCCAACCATCTTCGAATAGTGAAACAACTGCGTCATGACATCCTGCACAAGAAAAAGATTAAGTGAGAAGGAATGTGAGCTCTCTCAGGCACATGGAGAGCATCAGCAGGGTGTTGGGGCTTCCCT
>NW_005843060.1:157474-207440 GCF_000455745.1 Alligator sinensis
GACTACCCTACACAGTATCACTGAAGACCTCTGTGTAGAGATCAACTCTGTAGACAATAGGGCTGTGCTAAACAGCACCATTTCATTTCAACTTCTGTTTCACTGTTTCAAAGGGACAGTGTTTCATTTTGTCATTTTGTTTCATTTTGAAGCACTGTTCTGTTTTGTTTTGTTGCAACTTTCGCTGTTTCAATGCTGTTTCAATGTTTTGCCCACAGGCTATAATAGGGAATCATGAAAATGCCTATAACTTTGTCATTTCTTGCCTGATTCAGATGAAAATTTCAGGGATGATAGCCCCTTTCTGAGGGCATGAAGCCTGCCAAGTTTCAGGGAAATAGGTGCAGGGGTTTCTGGAAAACTGCACCTCAAGCTCCTGACAAGCAAATCTTGGGTCATTTGCTGGCAGCAAGAGCTTCCTGTCATTCCGGGCACAGATCTGGGGGCCTGCACCCCTGGGAGGGCTGTGGGGCTGTGCCGGACTCCTCCCAGGGGTGCAGGGCCCCAGATCTGCACATGGGATGACAGGAGGCTGCCATGGCTGCCTGGGACCGGCTCTGGGTGCAGTCCACACCCAGTGCTGGGAAGACAGCTGCTGCCACTGGCCTCAGGCAGCAGCGGCAGCCTTCTGTCATCCTGTGTGCAGATCTGGGGACCCACACCCCCAGGAGGGCTGATTCTTGTTGCGTCACTCCATGTGGAGTTATAAGCACTAAGAACTAAATATGTTTGCTCCAAGCAGCACTCTGTTCATGTTGGAGTGTGCCCAGCATATTTAAGAGGGTGCAATTAAAGTGCTCCAGCTGGGGATCCCCTTTGGGGGTGGTGTGGTGTGGTTCTGGACTTTGGGATCCCAGCAATTGTCATCACTTCACGCAGCAATTTTCTTTCAAAATCCCATTCTTGTTCTGAGTGGATCCAGCAAACTGAATACCGAAAAATATTTTTTCCCAATGTACTTTAGCCCTGGTCCGCGCCAGCATGGTCCAAGGTAGGGAAGGCTTGTGTATACAGGGTAAAGTGGCCAGTTACAATGAGCACATTTCCCTTCTAGTGCCCATCCCTTTCTATGGACAAAAAATCCATACACACCAACTCCATGGGTTTGAACCTCTGGATGGTATGCAAACATGCTTTCCGGGTAGGCAGAGTCTTCTGTTGGACACACCAATCGCAATGAAGGCACATAGCCTCCGTGTCCTCAGTCATCTTTGGCCAAAAGAATTGCTCTTGAGCCAAGCATAAGGTACGATCCATCCCCATGTGTCCGAACTTGTCATGCAGGGCTTTGAGAGTAAACGTCTTATGCCTCTGGGGAAGGACAAACTGCCAAAACTTTTGCCCCTCGGAAGCCTACATCTCACCATGCAGTACTCCATTGAATAACTGAAGCCTTTCTTACTCTCACAACTAGAGGTGTGCCATAGGGGTAACACTGCTGGTGGCTGGGGGTTGGCCTGGTCTCAGTCACTGGGAACGCAACACATCCTGCACATCCGTGTCCTGCTCTTGTGTGACTAGCCACTCTGTGGCAGTCATCTGTGTTAGCACTGAGGGAGTCAGCATGGTATATTGGACCCAAACTTGTGGAATCCCCTTTGGGGGCACCCCCAGCATCTCAGCCATGCAGGCAGTGTTCACTCCCTTCCCCACAGAAGCCTGAATCTGCAGGTCACAGATTGTTCGTACTGGATTCCACACACTCCTGAATGTGTGGGATAGCTGTCTGGAGACGGCATCAGCATTCTTTCGCTCAGCTTCATAATGTAGGCTGAAAGTATAATTGGCTAATGCAGCAATCCATTGGTGGCCAGTGGCATGCAGCTTCATGCTGGTGAGCACATATGTGAACAGGTTATTGTACATTCAAACCTGAAAGGTGATGCCATACAAACAGGCCTTGAACTTTTCAGTAACTGCCAACTTGAGGGCTAAGAACTTCAATTTGTGGGCAGAGTAGTGGGTCTCACAGGGCATTAGTCCCTGGCTAGCAAAAGCCATGGTCGTGAAGTTGGTATAATACAGCCCCAAATCCTGATAAACTGGCATCAGCCCCAAGTCCCGATAAACAGATGCATTTGTGAGCCGCCTAATGATCTCTTAAAAGGTGCTCTCACACAGGGAATCCCACCTAGGGCCAAATAGTTTAGTGAGACTTCATACTCCAATGGGGCCTTTAGGGTTATTCTTGGGTCCCTTCTTCCTGGAGGACTTTCCCACTTGGTACGCCCTAGTGAGATTATTCAGAGGCTTGGTGATGGTGGCATAATCTTTTACAAACCACCTATAATGCTAAGAACTGCTTTAACTGTCTAAAATTATTGCGTTGTGGCCAAGCAGTCGCTGCACTTACTTTCTTGGGATCAGTACTGACCCCCTTCTATGACACTATATGTCCTACATACTTAACCGAAGCCTGACAAAATTTACACATCAATTGCTAATTTGAGTCTGGCTTCTTCCAGGCAGTCTAACACTCAGATGAGCCTTTCTTTGTGTTCCTCTAAGGTTTTACCAAACACAATAACACAATTCAGATACACTAACACTTGAGTCAGGTGCATGTCCCCACCCACTCTTCCCATCAGCTTCTGGAAGGTGGCTGGGGCACTGGAAATGCCTTGGGGCATGCACTCAAACTGGTAGAAGCCAAGGGGGCAGATGAAACCTGTCTTCTCTATATCTGCTTCTCACAGATGAATATGATAATAGCCACTGTGAAGGTCTAGTACTGAGAACCATTTACTGCCCACCAAGCAGTCCAGGGCTTCTTGTACCTGCAGGACTGTATACTGATCAACGATGATGTGGGCATTTAAAGTGCGGTAATCAATGCACATTCCTAGGCTTCCATTTTTCTTCTGCATAATTATTATGGGGGAAGCATAGGGGCTCTTTGATTCGGTGATGATTTTATGATCTATGAGCTCCTGAAGATGGTGCCTGACCTCCCCCATCTTGGCTAATGGTATGTGGCAAGATCTTTCATGAGAAGGCTGTGGGTCACTGAGACAAATTTGATGCTCCACACCCTTGGCCTCTCTCATGTTCCAATCATGCAATGAGATTGCATGGGATCAACCCTAGAGCTTTTCCTGAAGCCTGGTCTTCCAAGCGTCAGGCACAGGGGAGTTCCCAAAGAAAAAACATGTGGGATCAATAGACAGGGGGTCACCCCTCAATGCAGGGTTCACCACTTCAGCCTCCCTTACTGCATCCACCTTCTGTCCCAGGTGCACCGCAACATCCTGTATAGTGGGGTTCGCCACAACAAGAGTAACGGGCTCACTGTTCATGCTACCAATGTAAAAAAAAAAAAAAACATTGGGGACCTTCAAGGCTCCAGGGCCCTCTTTTCCTCGGAAAGTCTCCAACACAACCAATCCCACTCGCTGAGGGCCCTTTTGCCTTCAGCACACTGTGGGAAAAGCCCACGGACCCTGGGCTTGGATCCGTTGGGGTGCAGGCCCAGAAAATGGCAACTTTCCCAGGACCTTGGAGTTATTAGTCATACCCTTATCCTCCCATTTCACATAAAGCCTCATGCATCTTTAGCTGTTTCTGCTAACCCAGGCCAACCTGCTGTCTACAATATCAGGCCAGGATTTGAAACATACTAAAGTTTGTCCCCACAATGATGGTAGCCCCTTTCTTCCACCCTGGGTCAGGGCACACTAAAGCAATAGTGGATATCTCTTTTTCTACCGCAGCTATTGAAGCAGGGAATTTTATTAATATATTAATGTAGCCACTATAGGGGTACTGCTTGTTGCTCAACCCACTGAGCCCTAGGCCTGTAAGGCGGTTCAAGGGTAAATGTTTCAGGTCTTCCTCATAAACTGATTCAAATAAAATGCTGACTTGGATCCCACGATCTAGAATGGCACAGCACACACAATCATTCACGGTCACTGGAACCTCGGCTAAAGGCCCTGCTAACCCCTATGGCAGGGACTTTACTGGTGAAGCTCTGTAATCTCAGATTCATAGATTTCATAGACATTAGGGCTGGAAGGGACCTTGGAAGATTGTTGAGTCCCACCCCCTGCCCCAGGGGCAGGAAGTCAGCTAGGGTCAAAGGATCCCAGCAAAATAGACATCCAAATGTTTCTTTAAAAAGTCTAGAGTAGGTGCTTGCACCACCTCTGGAGGCAATCTATTCCAGGCCTTGGGGGCTCAGACAGTAATAAAAGTTTTTCCTTATGTTCAGACTAAAATGGTCTTGGAGGAGTTTGTGACTGTTTGACCTTGTCATCCCTTAGGGTGCTCTAGTTAACAGGCATTCCCCCAGATCCTGATAGTTTCATAGTTTCATAGTAGCTAGGGTCAGGAGGGACCTGAACAGATCATCTAGCCTGACCCCCTGCCACAGGTAAGAATGAATGCTGGGTTCACAAGACCCCAGACAGGTGATCATCCAACCCCCTCTTGAATTTGCCCAAGGTAGGGGCGAGGACCACTTCCCTGGGAAGTTGGTTTCAGATTTTGGCCACCCTAACTGTAAAAAATTGCCTTCTGATCTCTAACCTAAACCTATTCTCCATCAGCTTATTACCATTGTTCCTTGGCACCCCAGGTGGTGCTGGGGAGAAAAGGGCTCTGCCTATTTGCTGTTGATCTCCCCTGATGAGTTTGTAGGCAGCCACCAGGTCCCCCCTCAGCCTCCTCTTGCTGAGGCTGAACAGGTTCATGTACACCCCTTATATATTTATAGGCAGCCGCCAGGTCCCCTGCTGAGCTTGCACTTTTCCAGGCTGAAAAGTCCCATGCCTCTCATCATAGGCCCTGTTCTCCTGCCCTCTGATCATGTGTGGGGCTCTCCTCTGGACTCTCTCAAACTTTTCCACATCCTTTTAAAATTATGGAGCCCAGAATTGGATGCAGTGCTCCATCTGCAGCCTCACCAAGGCTGAGTACAGCAGGAGGATGACATCCCAAGAATTGCTGGAGAAGCATCTATGGATGCAAGCCAGAGTTTTGGTCACTCATTGAAGAGCTCTGCTTTGTCCCTCCTATCTGTCACAAACTGCCCTTGTCTATCCTGTAGGGGCCCTATGCTGCCCTGCACCTTCTTTTTGCTCCCTATATGCCTGGATAAGGACTTTTTTATTGTCCTTAATTTTTGTTGCCAGCCTAAGTTTTAATGCTGCTTTGGACTTCCTGATTCCCTGCAAGTGCAAGCCAGGGAGGTATACTCCTCCTTGGTAGCTACCCCCTGCTTCCAAAGCCGTTATGCCACTTTTTTGCCCTTAGGCTTTCCTGGATTTCCCTGTTTAGCCAGGAGGGCTTCTTGGCCTCTTTGCCTCCTCTTCTATGCAGTGGGATTGCCTCTTTCTGCACACGAAGGATCGCTTTCTTGAGGAATAACCACCCTTCCAGGACCCCCATTTTGTCCATGCTCTTGAAGTTTAATGCCCCACTAACTAATCTCCTAAGCACACTGAAATCAGCCTTTCTGAAGTCTAGCACTTCGTCCCTGCTAGTTACTTTTCCAACCCTTCGCCAGATGGTGAATTCAATCAATTGATGGTGAATGTAAAGTTTTCATGAAGTCTCTTGTTTAGATCCCACACCAGATCATCCCCTGTAGCTAACACCAAGTCCAGCAAGGCGTTCCCCATAGTGGGATCGTATACTTCCTGAGTTAGGTGGAGGTCCTGTATGCAGGTTAGGAACCTATGTGAGAGATTAGTTCTGGCTGACTGATCCTCCCAGCAAATGTCAGGGTAGTTTAGGTCACCCATGACAATCATATCTCTTGACCGTATAGCCTCTGAGAGCTGCTTAGAGAATTCCAGGTCTAGCTCATCCTCCTGGTATGACAGTCTATAGTAGACCCCCACTACCAAATCCCTTCCCCCCCGCCAATCCTCTTGTATTCTAACCCACAGTACCTTAGTTTGGCCCTCCTCTGATCCCATCTTGATTATAGAAGATGTATATTGCTCCTTAACATAGAGAGCAACACCCCCTCCCCTTTTATTCCCCACTCTATCCCATCTATACAACCTATAACCTTCAATGCCTACTGCCCAATCATGAGTAGGGTCCCACCAGGTTTCAGTTAGTTCAACCAAGTCTAAGTTGTTGCTTGGAAGCAGGAGTGCAAGTTCCTCCTGTTTGTTCCCCATGCTCCTAGCATTAGTGTAGAGACATTTAAGCACCCCAATGGGTGTCCATGGTACCTCCCTGTTCTGGGGGTGGTATCTGGCTGGGTTCAGGGCAGAGCCATCTCCCTTGCTCTGCCCCTACCCCATTTCCCGCCTCCCACCAGATCTTTAGCTTTTGAAAAACCAAATCTGGATTATCCAGCTGTGTGTACCCCCAGGCCAGGTGCCCATATTCCCCACATCTATAACAAAACCCCACTGTTTTAGTGTGGGCACTCACTGAAGGTCTAACCAGGACATGAAGACTCAGCCTGGGCAGTACCACAGGAGGGGCTCAGACCACAGCTGCTGTCATCACTGGGGTCAGAGACTCCTTCCCTGCCCCATACAAAACCTCCTTTTGAGGAGCCACCATCAATATCCAGCTAATGGATCCTCTCCGGCCTGACACGTTCTCCTGGACCCACATAGTGGAGGATCTCTTCTTCTTCCCTTACTTCTCTAATGACCTGGCTAAGCCCTGGTGGGTCATTCTTATGACCAGCCAGATTGAGGTCTCTGACTAGGGTCAAACTATACCATGCCCCAATCTGAATCCACCTCATGTAGTTGGATTCAGATACACAGAGGCCCCCTTGGACTACCACTCACTTCAGCACCGTAAGATATACGATGAAACCATCTTGCCTTTTTGCTGGAAGGTGCTGAGCATCTCATAATAGGGGCCTCCACTCCTGGAGGGCCACCTAAATACATCTTGTAAAGTCTTCAAGCATTGTTGGGTGGTGACGGCAGGGTTCTGGAGCTTGGCAGTTCTTACCACTTCAAAAGCAGGTTCTCTCAACACATCCAGTAGGCGGCACCACTTCTCCTCATCAGGTATTTGCCAGCTTAACAAAGTCTATTGTATGTGGGAGAGGCAGGAATTAAAACCTTCCCCCCCTGTGGGGACTGGAAGGTTCCCAGAAAAAACGTCTTAGCCTTTTGTATGCAGCCCTGTCATTAGAGTAATTGGCCACCTCCCTGATTACTTTCTGTAGGGCTGTGACCCACTCTGGGGCAACACCAGGAGGGACTGTTGCTCCCACCCCTCCTGGTTCAGGAGATACCTGTCCACTACCCCCTGGCTGAGACATGTTTCCTTGGCTCTGTTGCTCTATAGGGGTACACAGTGCTCCACAAATGCTAGAAGCACTTGCTAGCAAAATCCCGGATAAACCCCCAAAATGTAACCCAGGTAATACTCAGTGGTGTACCCCCTCTTCAAATGAAGGGATGTCAGCAGGTGCAGGTGTCTGTGGGAGGTGTAGCTGTCTGGCTGGGTGCAGCTTTCCTCCCTTCCCTATAGAGCAGAGAAGGACACATGTGGAGACAACTATATATAAATTTAATAAGATATAAAAGTTATTATATTAACATATATACATAAATTACAGGAAGTATAGGCAGTATATACTCTATGCAAATATTCTATACACAGGTGAAGGGTGGCACATTCAAAACAGGGAGTTCATCAACTATTATGCATTCTTATACTCTAATAGGGCACAAGGTTTACAAAGCCTGGGATGCAGGACCCCGGAGAAAGGTAAAGACTCACAGGCTACATGGGTGCAACACCTTGGCCCCAGTAGAAATGACCCCTGAGGGGGAGAAAGAGAGAAGGAATACTGCAATATCCTCATGGGCACCCCTGCTTGAATTGCCCTGATGGTCAGAGCAACATGATAGGGGAGTGCAAATTGACAGCTCCTGCTCCCTGTAGCAAATTATTTGTTCTTTCTCTAAACTCACATTAAAGTCCTCACCTTCGACCCTGAGGGGAGGGACACCATGTGACTGGGATCCAACCCCCTCAGGACAGGTAATGACTCTCCCTCCTGTACCCCATGTAACTCAGGGATCAGCAGCAGCTAACTGTGCCCCACTGAACTACTGCACAACACATGGGATTGGAGCTGTTCCCCACTCAGGAGGCCCAGTACCTATTGTTGAACCAGCATGATGCAGGCCAGGGGCCATTGATTGTATTTGCAGAAGGATGCCTTTGGGGGCCCATTCCTGACCTCCTCTCCCAATTACTCATATGGAGTTCTTTTTCCAGCTGTGGGCACTTCAAGACAAATGTGGATAGCATGCAGCAGATAGCAACACAAAATTTTAGAGGCCTGTAAAATATTATTTAGATGGAAACAGAAGAAGGACTGCAATTATGTATTCCAAAAAAGAGGAAAAAGGGGAGGTAGTGGGGTGGTGGAGATGGGGATTTGTTACAGTCTTTAGATACCTGAAAGTGGATATAAAAAGAAGGCAATAGACTCCTGTCTGTGGCCAGAGGGGACAGGACAAGTTGACACAAAATTCAACTATGCAATTTGGGCTGAGTATTACAAAGAACTCTGGAAATAGTTCAGCATTAGAAGAGAGACAGGAAGCTTCATCCTTGTGAGCTTTTAAAAGCAGTTTGGACAGACACTTTCCTTCTGTGGTTTATGCCAGGATGCACCTACCTTAAGCAAGGTTAAGGGGGTCAAGTGGAGTCTTGAGGAAGGTTTGGAGGGATCAGGAGCGGAAAGCAGGGTGTGAGTTTACCACTGATATTTGAAGGTCTGATTTTTACCCTCATTTCCCCGATTGCCCTGTCTAGGGACTCCTGCAGTATATTCTAACTCTTCCTGCCACGTCTTGATTAATTTTGATTTTATTAGTCGGGAGGTGTTACTGTCGCAGTAGGACGCTGGCAATCTATCTAGATTGTTATCTGTGTTACAATCTCTCTTGTGGCTCTCTCGGACAACACCCGAGATTTAAACCATCAATTGAATCCAAGTCAAATATGGGTTGAACAGTTCTCTTTATTATTAATTTTTTTCTTCTTCTTACATCCTCAGCCAGTTCGCAGGCAAACAGGTTGTGGCTACTTCAAACTGTTTTATATACTTTTAATTTTACCTTCAGAAACACTTTGTTGAATCTCAACCTAAGTAATACACAATTATGTAAAGGTAATTACAGAACCATTTTTTAACATGACAGGAGATTTTACTTTCAATCTCTTTCTTTCTTTCTTTTTTTCTTTTTTGGTGAGATCTTTTCTCTCCAAGCACTTCTGGACACTCCCACTTCTTTTCTGTAAGGGTGTGGAAGTAGCCATGACTCAGGCTCCTTCTCTCCTCAAACACCCCTGGAGCACAATCAGCCCCAATGAATGTCAAACAAAAAAGAAAAGAAAGAAATAAACTCAGCTTTTGTTCAACCTGACGAGCATCTGTGGATCCTTGCTTCTTGCGATTTATGCTGACGTTCCTCTACTCCTTGGAGTGACCCAAAAGTCAACTTATTTTTCCAGGGACTCCCAACTTACTCCTCCGGTCATGCCCTCTCCAGCACACAGGACTGTCTCCTGGGATTCCCCCGTCCCAGTAGTTTTCCATGGCTTGTCTTTCTTGGAGCCGTCACTTGCTCTTCTCTCTCTCTCCATGCGCCGTGCCGTCCCTCGTCGGGTTTTTCAATCTTAAAGGAACAGCTTCTCTGGAAACAGCATTCTCCCTGCTTGACCTTTTTCCTTGTTGAAATATCTCCTTTACAGCCAGTCCCTCTTCACACAGGGTCTGTGGGGTGGTTGGTGGGCTCCAGAATGGTTTGGTGGGATCTGGGAGACTAACGGGTGCCATGGGGTTGGAGAGCAGGGTTGGGCTTGGAGGGATGACAGGCTCTTTCCCCGCCCCAGGACAAGGGGCTATTATTAGCCCCTGACCTCCCCCCTCCTGCAGATGAACCCCCCTGAAGCAAACTATCTCTCCCAGTCCTGCCCATTCTTCCCCCCACCCTGATTTAGTCTATCTGTTCCCGGCACTGGGAAACACTAGTAAAACTGGCACAAAGGAGAGGCTTGCAGGATGGGGTGCTTAGCAGGCTCAGGGGGGAGGGTGTTGAATGGTCTGTGGGAGAGGGTTGCCTGTCTGGGGGTGGGAGTAGGGGCTGGGACACCAAAAATAGATCAGTGCCTGTTGTGGGAGTAGGAAAAGTATAGCTTTGGGGCTGGGCCAGAAGCTGGGCTTTCCCAGTACTAGTGTTGTGCTGGCAAATGTACAGAATTTTATTTATATCAGCCTTGTGAGTCTTGATCTAAGGTACAATACCTCTGAGGTACAGTTAACTTAGATGGGATCAGACATTTTGGGGCCAATCTAACCTTCTGAACTTCTGTACACTTTGTACTTAGATCAATCTAATTAGTGATTGAAAGGTGCAGAAAGAAGTGCAGCTCCCCGCTGCAACTGAGAATGCTTTGCAAGAAGCGTTCAGAGTTACAATGATCCCCCAGACCAGACAGAAGTTCACTTTAGGTTCTAGTGAGGAGGTGAATTTAGCTGCTGACTTCTAGCCTGCAGCTGGTTTCCCCTAGTAAAGGTCCCTTCTCCCTCCCATCCTGTCCCTGTTTCAGAATGGGAGGGGGGAAGGGAGCAGAGGGAACTCATTCTAGGGGTTCCCCAGCCAGTGCTGGAGGGTGAGGTGGCTGTATTGGAGCCCCACCCCCACCTCAGGGGGCCTCCAGTACACCCTCCCCACTCTCCAGGTCCCAATATACTCACCCTACCCACTAAACTCCCTCTGTTACCTTCCCCCCACCTTGCATTCTGAAAACTTTTGGAGGCTAGCTGGCATTGCAGACAGAAATTACAGAAAGTTCTCTGGTTTGAAAGGACTTAATTTGACTCCTCACTCAATGAAGGTTCATATTTTTGCCCAACTGGCCATTTTTAAGTGGCCTGCAGATGTGCACTTATGTTCAGATGACTATAGACTGCTTTGTGTGGCCAGACCAGGTGAAAAGTGTCACTTTTGTCTGTACTCAAGTGAACTGGGTGAACTTAGATTGACTGGACATTTTTAACACTATCTAATCTCCCCCTAAGTTCCCCAAACATCAGTATTTACCTTAGAAGTCCATTTCTACAGCCCCACAATCCCCCCCGTCTGCTATAGCAGTCTTCAGGAACAATTCCTGTTGCACCATGTGCTTGATGGGTTAATCTGTTTTTTTGGCTCTTGGTGGTTCCTTCTTCTTCTCACAAATGCAGAATCGAGTTTCTCCACAGTCTCCAGGCTTCACTGCCCCAGCTTGGACATACACACAAGCTCCACCTTGATAACTTAGATGACTGGCATCTGTGAGCTCAAACCTGGAACAGAAAGCCAAAAATGACAGTTTATGCCCATGTGCCTGAGCTCACTGTACCAGGGAAGTGGGCTGGGATCAGCCTGTGCTGGTTGTACTGTCAGCAGGAGATGCTGAACAACCACCTAACAGAAGGAAGGTCAGAGATGCTTTGCATCTCAAGGCTCTAATGAATTGGATGAGAATCCCCCAGCATGAGATCCATGTGCTCTCATGGCACATTGTACAAGACAGAATGTGGTCAACATTGTGTCTGGTCCAAGCTTCACTGGAAAAAAAAGATTGGGCATCCAGAAATTGCTCCTAGAATCACGCTCAGAAAATTTGTTCCCTCCTCCCCTCCTAAAGCTGAAGGCAGTTCCCAGAAGCATCTCCATTCCCAAAGTAGATGGAAAAAAAAAAAAAAATCCCCATGTTCACTAAGCAATTCCCATATCACATGAGAGAAGATGGTATCCACAAGATACATTAATGTACTACATGGCTCATCAGTCTATCATACCCCTGTGACTTGCCACCCTCTCCTGCTTCCTGTAATCCATCTGTCAGAGCTGTGATCTAACACTTGAGCAATATCAAAGGGATGTCCTTTATTGTGGTATTTCTTGTGGTTGGCAAGAGAACTGGTAATGGAAAAAAAAATGGACCTTGTTAGGGAGATAAAACCTAGTTTAGCATAGTGAGAAGTCCTTATGACTGTTCCAATCTGTGATTTTGGAGCCGTAGGCTAAGTTAGTCCCCTGTCTTTACAGGGATGCATTAATGATTCCCAGTACATTGCTGAAGATGTCTAATAACACTTATGCATTTCCCGTAACACACACAACCTGAGTACCACTCCTGAGTGAGGGATGAGGCCTTTGCGTGATATAGACTAAGCTCATCAGAGCACCTCCTACAGGCAGACAGAGCACCGCCTTATCCTCAGATACCTTCCCCAGCCAACAAGCCCAGCCTGGTCCAGGGTGTATGGCTTCAGCATTTAGGAAAGGAGAGTGACATTGCCTTTTTCCACCACAGCCCTTCAGCCCTCTGGGCCAAGTCTGCTTTACCAGGGCTACAATGTCAGATTCTCCCAGGGTATGTTGGGCTGGATCAAGATGAAAAGCCCCGTGCACAAATAGGAGGTTAGAACTGATCAGACCAGAGCTCCATGGGAATTGGGAAAACAAGAGGTTTGCAAACACATGGAGCCAGCTGAGGTTGGTACTATGTGGTTGAGTCCATGAATGACTGGTGTCTCCTGAGACGGAGGGGGCACCATTTGTAGGCAGCAGCGGGGCAATCTGCAGATGCCGGTGGCAGTGTTGGCATTATGGGTGGTGGTGGTGGTGAGTGGCAAGTGAGGACTGCCCGCAGACGTCGGTGGCCGCATTGACAGTGAGGGGAGGCAGCAGCCAGTGGGGACTGCCCACAGATACTGGCAGCTGTGTCGGTGGAGAGGTAGGGGCAGGTGGCGAGCAGCAACTGCCTGCAGAAGCCAGTGGTGACTTTGACAATGACCAATCCCAGGGTGGGGCACATGCCCCACCTACGAGTCACCTATGATTGAGTCTGTCACACTCTGTGCCTCTGAAAAAAATCACAATCCTGTTTAGTTGGCACCATCTGAAGCTTACATTTCCATGGTAAATCATACCCAGGGACTATGATGAACTTTGGTATACAGACAAGAACATCCTAATGGCACAGACTTACAAGGAAGTGGAGAGTGCTGAGCCATCCACCCAGACCCATTTCCTAGTTTCAGTGTGATAAGACAATCCAATCCAGAATCGGTGATAAAATACAGTGCTGTTGCGATCTTCATAGTATTGAAACAACTCATGATTTATGAAATCCTGCATGGAAATAAAATAAATAGCAAGTAAAAAAAGCCTGAATTCTCTCAGGTGTACAGAGAGCACCGCAGGTTTGAGTTCCAAATGCAGCATCACCATCAAATTCAGTGCAGAAACCTCCCCTGTAGCTAATATTGGGTTCTCACCTCCATGGTTACCACCCTCATCTTTTGCTCACCCATCAATTTCAATCTAAATCTTTTTTGGGGGTGGACAAGCTAAAGGCTGTCTTACAGCCCAGGGCTGACATTTCCCTAGTAAGTTTCCTTATAATCAGTTCAGACATTATAGAGTGAGGGCAGGGTACAAAATTATATCATTCACCCTTGATGAAGTTATAGTGCACCCAGGCAATGCTAGAAGGCCTGTGGATAGTGTTTACTGAACAGCCTGTTTTCTAAGGTTGTTAAAAGAACTGTTGGAGAAACCTGCTGTGAGTACCTTCCAGGCAGAGCATTCAATTTGCAACCAGTCTGACTGTGCACTGACACCCCTCTGATTTCAGATTCAGATAAAATCATTTTCACTCTGTTAATTACTGTGACTGGGCCAAACAGCAGCTTCCTTCTGGGCATGTCACACCTCCTTCTCTGCGATCCTGAGACTATGCCTAAGGAACAGCACTAACTTATTCACTCTCATGTTACATGTGTGGCTTGTTCACAAATATTGGGTCATCCCTTTATGGGACCTGCCCAGGGACTCTCTCAGGGTTGCTGTCTTGAGTGTAATCCTAAGAGAGACACTGTGTGCTACTGGTACTGCTCTGATGTCTGAAAGAGACTTGGGGGTCATGATTGACCAGAAGATGAACATGAGCCACCAATGCGATGTCACAGCTGGTAAAGCAAACAAAACTCTGGCTTGCATCTATAGAAGCTTCTCAAGTAAATCCCAGGAAATTATCCTCCCGCTGTATTTGCCCTTGGTGAAGCTGCAGCTGGAGTACTGTATCCAATTCTGGGCTCCAGAATTCAAGAAGGATGTTGAGAAACTTGAGAGAGTCCAGAGGAGAGCCGTGCACATGGTCAGAGGGCAAGAGAATAGTCCTTATGAAGAGAGGCTGAGAGCCACTGGACTCTTCAGCCTGGAGAAGCGCAGGCTCAGGGGGGACCTGGTGAAGTACATAAGGGATGTGTATCAGGATCTGGGGAAACGTCTGTTCACTAGAGTGTCCCGAGAGATAACAAGGATTAATGGTCATAAACTTCCCCAGGACCATTTTAGGCTGGACATAAGGAAAAATTTCTTTACTGTCTGAGCCCCCCAGGCCTGGAATAGACTCCCTCCAGAAGTGGTGCAGGCACCTACTCTGGACTAATTCAATAAATGCCTTGATGCTTATCTTGCTGGGATCCTTTGACCCTAGCTGACTTCCTGCCCCTGGGGCAGGGGGCTGGACTTGATGATCTTCAAGGTCCCTTCCAGCCCGAACGTCTATGAAATCTATGAAATCTAAGAAACTGTGGTTGGGGCCTTCCCCTCAGCAACTTTCTTGGAGTAGGTTAGGGAGAAGGTGCAGACACAGCCACCAACAACATCCAGCCCGCAGCAGAGCATCTAAACTGGAGGATGGACAATCTGAGAAGAGGAAGGATGATAGGGAACCTGACTCTGGGGCTGTGGATTTTATCTTATGAAATATTTTCCATCACATTCTGATTCTCTTTAGGTGCCAATTGCACCTAAACATTCAGCCACAGGTGCAGACAAGAAGGACCTTTGTTCCAGTTAAGCCCAGACTTGAAGTGGGGGTCATTCTACATTCCAGTGATTTTTCCATAGACTTGAGATTTCCTGTGCCTCTTTGAACAACAGGGTGCAGCAGGGCAGCCTGCTCCCCAAGGATGAGGGGCCAACAGGGCCATGGCCTTCCCTCCTCACCCCCAGTTTGTGGGGAAATATCCTCTGCCCATGACTACTCTGCACCTATATAAGGGTCAGTGCCACTCTAGCCATGCTCATTTTGGCATGTATTTTGGCAATGTTGCGCAATTCCACCCACAGCTAAAGAGAAACAGGAGGAATAGACATACAATTAAACCTATGAATATTTAAGCCACTCTCTGATTCTTACCCTTCACCATCTCAATCAGACAGCCCTCCAATGTGCACTGCACTTTGCAGACCTGCTAGCCCTCAGGAAACTTTTCTTGGAATTACCCAGATAAAGATGGGCTACAGAAAGACCAGGTCCAGGGCCTGACTCCTCTCTGACTGTGCTCAATGGTTTGATTCGCACCGATAGGATTAAGTGAGCATACACTCACCCACTCCTCCAGATTCTTAACCATGAGCATCCCAACAGCCTGAGAAATGCAGGAGGATTTACATTGTTCCCAAGTTCTTCTTTCTGGAGAAAAGAGGTAGGACCTATCCTTCATGCGACTCCACCGTGATGGACATTTCTCCCCTGCAACAAATTCACACATCACAGATCAACTCACCACCTTCCCACATATCTTCCACATTGGGGACATTACCATTAGGAATAGAAGGATTCATGGCCTTCCTAGTTTCATGACCTCCACTGGTTGTGTCTCTTAGGCCCTGCTGTGGCAGAAGCCTATTCCCCCCACAGCTGAAGGGGAATGGGCCTTTCCCCTTCTGGAGTGGCAGATGCTGCCATGCAAGGAACAGTGACGCTGGTTTCCACAGGTGCGGGAAAGGTAACAAGCACGACTATCTTGGCCAAGGTCAGACCCAGCTGTGGTCTCCTGGGGGTAGAGAGGGTAATAACTCCCTTCCCTGCCCTGCTCTGCCTGAGGGGCCATGGTGCTCTACTGCTACAGCAGCGAGGAATGAGTGCCTGGAAGACCTGGCTTGGATCCCTGCCGGTGGGACAGGGAGGGGGGAATTGAACTCCTCTATGTCCAGTTCAGCCTGGGCTGGCCACCCTCAACCCCCAAAACAGCTTCCCTGCAGGCAAGGGTACACTCTAGCACCCCTCAACTCCTGACCTGAGGAACTGCAGGCATGTGCCTACATTTCCTCCGTCTAGAGGGAATGCCTCACTGATACAAACCAGTTCAATCTAGGCAGGTTAGACTAACCTGCAAAGATTTAATCAATTCAGGCTCCAGCTTTTTGAATCTCTGTCCCTAGCCAAGAAACCTTTGCCCCACATAGCTGAAGGAGAATGGATCTTTTCTCTCCTAGAGTGGCAGATGCCACTGTGCAAGGAACAGAGGGGCTGGTTTCCAAAGCCCTAAGAAAGCCAGACAACTATCACTAACTTGGTGGAGGTCAGGCTAGGCCCCATCAGCCCCAGGAGGCTTTTCCATCTATCAAATGTTGTTCAGAGTTTAAAATTGATTCCTGCCCCACAGTGGTAGAAAGGTCACAACATTGCAAAAAAAAAAAAAAAAAAAACTGAATTCAGTAATGCAGGAATTGCAAAAAATTACTGAATTCAAAATCCATGTTTCTCCTGGAACATGCCAGTTTGATTGATTTCCAGACATTTCATTCTGACCTGAATAGGTTTTATATCTCTTTAAAAGCTCATTAATTTACATTTTGGACGGAAACATAATTTTAAATGGCTGCATGAGAATTCTTTGTTTTAAAATGCTGATGAAAAGTGTCACTGCAACAATTTGGAAATGTTCCAGCAATAGCTTTGCTTTAAGAAATGTGTCAACCTGAGAAAATCTCAACCCGTGTCTGTAGCTGGAACCTCATGGCAGTATCCCAGTGAGAATCCCTCATCCATAAAAAAACATTTCTTGGCACTGTGGACAACATTGCAATGCCAGGATGGCTTAACAGACAGGTGTGGATCTGCCCTGAGGAGATGGCAGCTTCAACTCTACAACTTACCTTGGTGAGGAGGCAGCTCCGAAGGCCTATCTGGAAGGTCCACGCTTTGGGCTTGGCAGGACAGAAGCTGCTGGGTGAGGCCTTCAACTTGCTCAGTGAGCTTTTGCTGCTCCCTGCCACAGTCAGTGACTTAAACAACAGAACAGCATAAGCGTGCTTATTAAAGCAAAGACTGCAACGGTGTCACGAGTCAGCACAACAGGCAGCCCTGCTTGGCTTCTCTCTGGGAGGAGAACAGCGATGTGTAAAAGGCAGGAGGCAGGTGTTTCCTCATTGTGCTCTGCAGAGTGCTGCCCGGGGCATCTGCTCCTTGTTGTTTTGATTGTAGGTTGACACTATGAGTCAGTCCACTAGGATGACCTTTAGGTGTCCTTTGGAGTGGAAAAAAGTCCATCCACAATCAGAACAAAACAGGGGGCCCATTATCATGTGCCCCGGGGATACAGAGAATATTAGATACTCTCTCCTATTAACACCCTCTGTGTATTTGAAGGCTTTTCTCAAATACAGTTTCCTTCTGCAAACTATCTAACCCCAGTACTTCCAACCTTCCAACCTCATGTTTCCTAAACCTCTAGTTTCTGTTACTTGCACTCTATTATCCAATTATCCTCCCACGTCCCCCTCACACACACCCCTTCCTGGAAATGCAGACACTTGCTACAGTACTCCAAATGAGTCCTCTCCAGTGCTGAATGGAGAGGATGAACCATCTTATGTGACTTGCATATGACAGTCCTCTACCCATACACACAAACTGCACTCCAGTTTTTTTAAATACTTTTTTCTTTACTACAAATGAAAAAGAGCGGTCTTTAGAGTGTCTCCATGTGACATGCAAAACACACCTCATAACAAGTGGTGATAACTAGTTACTCATGGATAAAATAGTTGTAATTACCACTCACTTCAGAGTGAGGAATTAACCTGGCTTTATTGCACCTGTCATACACAAGGAAATGCTTCCTCCTTTTTTTCCCCCACCTGTTTTTGCTACACAAACTATAGAAATCCATATCCATATTTCAGTTATGGGAACCAACCAGAAAATCCCTGCACTCCCCCTTGGAAGGTGATGCAGAAGCCCCTCTTACACTAGAGAATGTACTACTAACATCAGGAGGCGCTACTTCACAGTCAGGGCAGCTAGGACCTGGAACCAACTTCCAAGAGAAGTGGTGCTGGCTCCTATCCTGGGGGTCTTTAAGAGGAGGTTAGACGAACACCTTGCTGGGGTCGTTTGACCCCAGTACTTTTTCCTGCCATGGCAGGGGGTCGGACTTGATGATCTGCTCAGGTCCCTTCTGACCCTACCAACTATGAAACTATGAAACAATTTACAAAAGTGCAGATAAATCAGTTAAATCAGTGTAACAGTCTATATGCTGTAATAGCCATTGACTTCCATGCTGCATGAAAAATATTTATTTAACAAAAATTACAATGCTGCTACTGACAAGAATTAAAAATTAGGTGATAATAAATTAATGATAAACCATTCATCTGTCAAAGTATATGCGGAACACAACTACTACTACTACACACAGACATAGACGTGAGTGCACATATATACTAGGGGTGTGCGAAACAGGCTGTATTAGATTTGGATTCAGATTCGGCCTGAATCGGGGACAGTGATTTGATTCATCGATTAGGATCACTGTCATGATTCGATTTGGCTGAATCCGAATTTGAAGATTTGAGGCTGATTCGGAGAATCAGGAATTCAGACATAGACACAGCTTTAAATGTTTTTCTACATACCTTGAGGTACCAGGCATGGCTTGTGAATACTGCAATGGTGAGGTGGATGGAGTGCCCCACAGAACCATGCCCAGCCTCCCCCCCGATGTGCTCGGCAGTGAACCAGAAGTACTTCCAGTCCACTTCTGGGTCCATCGCCAAGCTTGGGGGGGGGCACCCCTGCACCCCCCGCAGCTCAGCAATTGATCACAGGGGGACCCTGGGTGCCCCCCTCAGATGCAGGAGGCACCAGTCACCGAGCTGAGGGGATGCAGAGGGGGGCCCTGTGCGCTCCCTGGCATACCCAGAAGTGGACTGGAAGTGCTTCTGGTCCACTTCTGGGTCTGCTGCTGACCATGCTGGGGAGCCCCCCACACTCCCATGGGACGTTCCATGCACCCCAGCATCTCAGCATTCATGAGTTGCCTGCTACCTAGAGGTATGTAGAGAAGAAAAAAAAAAATTAAGCTGTGTCTATGTCCAAATCATTTAATCTTTCCAAATCTCTCTGAATCAATTTTGAGAGTTCCCATTAGATTTGGAGAGATTAAAAGGTTTACTGATTTGGAGATTTGGCCACCGAATTGGGCTGAATCTCTACTGAACTGAATTAGCGACCGAAGCTTTACACATCCCTAATATATATATATATAGAGAGAGAGGGAGAGATGTATGAGTGATATATGCAAAATGAATGCAGCCATTTTTGTATAAGTTTGTATATGGACATATGGTATGTGTATATGGACAAAAACAAACTCATGCACATGCAAAAGTCTTTATTCTGCCATTTCTGAACTGCAATTCACAAGATTTAAGGGACAGAATTTTAAAATTTTCTTGTATGAGATTTTTAGAAATTTAAAACCCCTAAACTTTTGAATGCAGAATGAACCACTTAGGTTTGTGACACAAATATGGTTATTTATAACCTAAAATGAAATTTCTCAGTATGGAACAGGTCTAAAGCCTTTGAATCTCACTTCGTTTTTTATATGCTGCATGCAAAGCACCGAAGTGAAACAACTAAAATAATGGCTATGTCCCCATTATGGTCTAAACGTTTCCCAGAATGCAGAAATCACAAGCATAGAGAAAGTCTCAGATGAATATTTCTGGAGGCATTTTTTGGTACTACAGTTGCCACCAGTGTAAACTGGTGAACAATCAGCTGTCTCTGATACAGCAGTTAGTGCACAGGGAGCATGACAGGGACAATGATGGACCCTGTCCTAGGCCCTGGAAGCTCACACATTAGGAAGGGCTGCCAGGCCTGCTAAGGGGGCAGTAATTGCTTACACTTACCATGGGCATCATAGACTCTGACTCCTATCATCAAAAGCAGGCACAGCAACAAGGCCCCCAGCGCCAGTGCAAGGGGCAGCCAGGAGGAATATGGCAGGAGAGGCACTAACCCCAAAAAAGGAGAGAAATGAACAGGAAGGTGAGGAAAAGAAACTGCTTCTCAACCAAGAATTCGGGTCAGTCTGGAGCTCATGGGAGCATTTCCAGAGCCAATATCTGAGCAGACAGGTTCAGGGAGAGGACAGAGAGTAAGGGCTGTGTCAGCACCCAGGGCAGAGATGCAGGTCATGGGCCAATTCTGCTGCCCGTGGGTAGGGGACGGGGATGGCGTCTCACCTCCCGGCTCTCATCCCTGCAGATACTACTGCTGCTGCAGCAACAATGGCCTGTGGCTGCTGTTGCTGGGGGCCAGGAAGTGGTACAGGCTCCCCAGGGACAATTCCTGCTTTGTTCCCTCCTCCTCCCAGGTGTTGGGCTGTGTCTCTGGTGTCAAGGCCCCTGGGGTGGGGTGGGAGGTCCTTCCTACCCCTCCCTCAAAACACACTGCTCAGTATGGGGCTCTGCCTGCCCAGCTGCTATTGGTAGGTGGTGCAGGATTGCCCCTGACATGGCCAAGACTTCTGCCAGGAGGGGCTATCCTAGTACCCGCCTGTCAGCAACCAGGGCTAGTGCCCCACACACCCACCCCAAGTTACACTGCTGGGAATGGAGACCGAGGAAGCCAGGAAACCAAAAGAAACCCCAGATACATCTACCATGTGTGTCAACTTCACTAGGTGGAAAAAACCAAGACATAATTTATGGGAAGGAGAATAATGGTTTCAGTGGATTCAGGATCCAGTAATGGGTGACCGAGGAGGGCTCCCTCCCGGCTCCATGGCTGCACTGTGAGGAGGAGCTGAGCTGCTGCAGCCATGTCCATCACCTTTGGGAACATTCACGAGGAACAAGGGAGCGAGTGACCAGCACTGGGGGGGTGAGCATGTCTTGTTTCTGTCATGCTGTGATGTAGCAGAGGGGAATCGGGAAGGTTGAGCTCAGATCCAAGCTAAGCTTGTATTACTGCCCCATAGACCCCTCTACCTGCATGGTACCTCTGAGCCCAGGAAGCCAAGGAGTCTGTCTCTGCACCTTTGGAGAAGTTCCCAGTCTGAGGTCTGATGAGAAGTCCTTCTGTCCCCGCATTCCCAGTGGGGTCTAGCAGAGATGGTTAAGATTCAGCTTAAATGTAGTCAGGAGTGGAACATGAGGAGGACCTTTGGTCTTTGAGTGACCTACTAGATCTTTCAGGGTGTCTTTAAATGTGCTCCAGGGCTGGGCAAATTAGGGCATTTTGAGAATTAATTGAGTCTGCTCTGACTCACTATAATTACAGCTTATCGGAGCAGATGTTCCACATGTCTACAGGCATCCTGAGTGACTCTGACCTGGCAGGTGGAGCAGCTCAGAGCTATGGCTGGGAAGGAAATGTTTACCTGTACTGAGAAAAAGCATGATGGTTTCAAACAGGTTCCCATTTGGCATCTGGGCAGAACAGGATGATCTTTCAAAATATCTCATGAAATAAGCAGGGGAAAAGAGACTGACAGATAAATTCCCTTCTAAAACGGTAGTAGCTTGGGCATTCCCATGGGGCAGGAGAGACTGAGGATCTCTTAGACTATTCCCATCTTTCTGCACCCAACACCTGGAAGCTTGGCCATTTCAAGAGCAAGGCAGTGACCTGCCATGTCTGGTTCTGAGATGAGCAACCAACACAGAATAGGGACTGAGATCCATAAGTACACTTTTAGCACTTTCCCAACATTTTTCCTTGACACTGCCCAGGCCCGTTACACATAAATGTCCCAAGATGCAAGTCACTATCTGCTCTGTTCTCTACATTTTATCTTGTGAGACTGCAGCTCCCACAGTGAGAGGCAGGGACTATCACTATCTATCACATAGCACTGTTCCACCCTGCCTGCCAGGGAAAATATCCAGCTTCCTCATACAAACCCCAGGTTGACTCCACTTTGGAGGAAAAATGACCTTCACCCACAACAGGTCCCAGAATTGACCTCAGCTTCTGTGGCAGCTCCCCTCCCTGCCCCCAAAGTAGACCAGCTAAATCCCCCTCACAGCTGTGCTCTCTAGATGTATCTTATTTAGCTAGTCTCCCCTGCCTTCTCCTACAGCAGTCACAGCCGTGGGACACTTCAGGTAGGTAAGACTTGGCTGGAAGAGATTCAAGGGTGGGACGTGTGGAGGAACTGGTGACTGAGCAACTTAGACCCCACAGAGGAGCAGCGCAGGACTTCAAGTGGGAGGCGAGCAGTTACCTGTCCTGAGACACTGGTCATCTTTCCAAACCATGTTCCCAATTCTGCCCCACGCAAAAGGGAGCGGACTATCATAACAGGGGAAAAGAGAGGAAAGGGAAACTCCTCCCTGAGGTGGCAACAGCATAGATACATCCAAAGGACTTAAGAGACTTAGGCTGCTTGCTGACATTAAGTAACAAACAAACAAACAAAATCAGCGCACACCTGCACTGAGCCCAGTGCATGCCTAGAAGAGGTATCACACTACTTGGAACTGGCTTGCCCGATGTCTGTATAGATTCTGTGCCTTAGGCTTTTTGGTGCCTTTATATAATAGCGGCTTAAATCAGCTTTTGATAAAAGCACCAAAAGCCCTGCTGAAGCATTTGATTTATACAGATGCTGTGGAGCCAGGTTGAAGTAATGTGCTGCTCCTTCCAGTAAAGCACTTTTTTTTATTTTTAACACCAAGCTCTGGAAGAACATTTCCCATCTGGAAGCAGCTGCACCTGGTGGTTCGGTGCTTGGAGCAGGGATGCACCAACCTGCTGTAAGCAGTGTGAAGATTTGGGAGATGAGGAGCCAGCAGAGGACAGAGATGGAGATCTGTACAATCGGCTTTCAGCAGCGCTCTCATTCCCTCCTCAATTCCCCACTCCCAAGACATCCACACATGAACTGAGACATGTGCCTGTGTGGCCTGTGACTGTTATTTTGCTCTGTGATGCTGTGGCTCCCTCAGTGACTGGCAAGGAATGTTGCTGTCACGTAGCAGTGCTGCCTTCAGCACTCCCACAGCAAAAATCCTGCTTTTTTCCATGCTCACCGCAGGCAGCCTCCCCTCTGGCTGAATATGGTTCCCTTCACCTATGACTGATCCTTTCAACTGACCCCAAACCCAGGACAAAACCTTCCTTCTCCCAACACAGGACAGCTGAATCCTGCCTACTGGGATGTCCTGTTGTAGCTGTAACAGCCCCGGGGCCCTGGGGAAACCATACCTGTGTGTCCCCAGGGTGGTGAGCAGTGGCCGGTGTTCAGGAGCCTAGTGCAGAGCGGTGCATCCCTGCGGCTGGCGTACTGTGTGAGAGCAGGTGTGCACAGAGGCAGGAGCTCAGAAGGAACTAGGGTGAGGTTACAGTTACCCTGTCCTGCTCAAAGGAGCCCAGCCCTCCCAGGACAGGAAGACTGACGGCCACTCCCCTGTCCCAGCACAAACCGCACAGAAAGCCCTCGCTGCTGCTCTGAGATGTGCTGCTCCTGCAAAGAGTGAACAAGGCTGGGATCTGTCCCAGGTAGGTGACAGCTGAGAGGTGGGGCTGGGGGATGCAGTGCAGTCCGTGGTGGCAAGGAGGTTGTAATGAGAAATGTTGAAGTTGCTAAATGCAAGATGTGTCCCATGGGTGCTAGGCTGTGACCACGGCTTTTCTATGATAAAAAGAGCTGACATTTCAGACCCTCACTGGTGCCTACTGGACTTCAGTACCCAGTACAGACCACTTTCCACAGGAATCAGTGTCTGGCAAGCCAAATTCCCTTGACCCCTCAACCCAAGCCCAGGGGTTGAGAAGGAAAAAGGAGCAGGATTAGATGGTCAGCACTTGTGAAGGGCTGACAGGGTGGTGAAACCTGAACATCTGTTAAGGGGGCTGAGCTATAATCAGCCATGTTGGAAACTGTCAGCCCTCGGCCCTTGCCTTTGTGCTCTCAGTGCCTCTCCTCGAGCTCCCAGCAGTGCCGTGATGCTGGCTGGGGTGAGAGATGTTCACATTTCCAGGATGAGAATATTTTTCTTCTCTTTCCTTCTCTCACCATTTCACCCCCAAAGTAGTAGCAGTGTTACCAGCACCAGCACCATCAGCATCGTGGGAACCAAGCCCTCACCTTAGACACTGAGGGGAGACACAATGTTTGATTGAGATCTAACTCCCACACCACCCTCAGTGTAGGCAGTGACCCTCCCTTCTGTATCTCATGTCCAGGGCTCAGCAGGAACTTTTTCTTTCTCACTCAGCTGCTGCACAGCACAGGGGATGGATTGGAGGTGCACCCAGCCCAGGAGACCTGGTCTTGGCTGTTTCATTAGCAATGTAAATTTCTGCAGCTCCCTATGGAAAGACCAGGATGACACAGGCCAGGGACCATTGCTGGCATCTGCAGGAGGATGCCCCAAAACAGAGCCCCACAATCCCCTTTCAATGGCACTCCCAAGCTAAGGGAACCCCCCCATGCTCTGGTCAGAGCTGTCAAGGCACGCAGGTGGTTCCCAACCTCCTCAAACCCATTACTCACATGGAGGGACATGGGGGCAATGGGAGACAGTTTATTTTCAGATCAAAGGTGAAATTCCTGTAGCAAATGGAGGACATGGAATTTCATAGATTTCATAGACATTAGGGCTGGAAGCAACCTGTAAGACCATCAGGTCCAGCTCCCTGCCCAAAAAGCAAGAAGTCAGCTAGGTTCAGCCCTTTCCCCAGAAGAGTGATGGAAAACACAGCCCTTAGCCTCCTCCCATTGTATGTGAGAGCATGACCTGTGCCTGAGCAGTCACTGGGGATCGAATGTGCTTCTGCGTCTCATATTTCCATGAGTCTGTCACATTTCCTATGGCTGTACACACCATTAGCTCTTGGGACTTCCTGTTGGCCCCTATGATTGCCAAAATTGATTCGAAACCCATCATAGGGCCAAGAAAAGAAGGTCTGGGGATGCAATGAGGGTAAAGAACTCTATTACTGCTGGCAGCAGGGGAAGCAGCTGGGCTGTGGGGAGTGGAGAGAGTGCTGTAAACTAGCACATGCATGAAATAATAGAGTCAGAAAGATTTCAATTTTGTCTGTGACTATAAGGCATCCCACACTGCCCCAGGCTGGTGGCTCCAGGATACCCCATGTCCTGTACTATACTTCAGGCCTGTCTTTCCTGTTCTCCCTGTAAATGGCAACAAAGTTCTATGGATTTTTGCTCATGGATCCACTGTCTTTCCAGACCTCACAATGCCCTTTCAGCAGCATCAGTCCCAACTGCACCATCTTTCTGGTGGGTTGATCCAGTTCATTTTTCCCTTCTGTTTCCTTCTTCCTCTCACAAATGCAGAACTGCATTTCTCCCCAGCCTCTAGGTTTCACCCCTTACAAATACACACAAACTCCACCATGATAATTGTGATGACTGATACCCAGGAAATTTCACCTAAACTGGAAAGCTAAAGATTACACTTCATGTCTATCCTCCCAAGCAGCCCTTTCATGTCACAAGGGAGCAGGGAGTTCTCCCTGATTGTGGCACTGACAAGATGGGATCATGAAGAGATGACCCACCAGAAAGAAGGTCAGAGGTGCTTGGCAGACCAAGGCTCTAATGGTTTGGAGAAAATCAACCAGCACAGGATCCCTGCACTCTCAAGTCATATTTACAAAGCAGAGTGTTCAACTTTGTTTCCTTAACAAATATTGCTTAAGGAAAACCAGTCATCCAGAAATAGCTCCAGGAATCCAACACACACAGTATTTTTTCTTCCCATTCCTGTGCCTGAATGCTATTCCTGGAAGGGTCTCTGTTCTCATGCTGAGTGAAAGGTGGGGCCCCACAGTCTTGCATACAATCCATAGGTTGCATGAAGGCAAACAATATCCAACAGAAAAAATCACATACCACCTGGCTCTTCAGTGTCTCATGCACTTGTGACCTGCCAACCTTCCCTGCTCCCTCTACCCCATCTCCCAGAGCTACCATCCACCATGGCATTCCTTTGCCCTTTTGTGTGGTAAATCTGTCTGCAAGAGACATGGGAATGAACATTAATGTGGGCATTTCTGGGCAGAGAAAATCTCTTCCGGTGCAGTGATAATTGTCATAACTCTGTTCCATCCCTGTGCTCTTAGATTCATGGGCTAAGTCACTCACTAGTCACAGCTGGGATATGTGGAGCCTGCATAGTGGCAGCTGGGGTCTTTGGATCCCACACTGAGCTAATGGCACCAGTGTTCAGTACCCGTCTACTCTCTGGCACTGCACAGCATCTCTGTCTGGGCACCATAATTCCTAACAGCACCCAGTATGTTGCTGAACACATCCTATAAGCCTCTAATTTCCCGTGTAGCCCACATACAGTTCATGAGGAAGGGATGGAGCCCTTGCTTGATATAAGGCCTGACCTCAGCAGAGCAATCCCCACACATTGACAGAGCAGTACCTTACTCACACATGCTATCTGCAGCCAACAAGCCCACCCTGATTTTGTATGCCTGGCTACAGACCCCAGGAAAGAGGAGCATGATACCGCCTTTCACCACCACATCCATTGAGCCTTCTGAACTATGCTTGTTTCACCATGGACCCAGCACCAGACTCTCTGTGGCTCACAAGCTGTTGGGCTGGATGAGGATGAAAGGCCCCATGCACATGTAGGGAGTTAGAATTGATCAAACTACAGCTCTTTGGGAGCAGCTGGGTCTTGTGCTGTGTGGTGGGGGTCTGTTGTTCACTGAAGCTACCAGAGAGTTCATAAGCTTTTCAGCCAGCAGTGTCTGACCCTTACGGTTCCAGGGGGAATCACAGCTGGGTGTGAGTGCTGCACTTTGGTCCTGAGCTGATGATGCCCTAGTGACACAGACTTACAAGCCATAGGAAAGAGTTGAATTGTCTGCCCAAAAGGGTTTCCTTTTCACTGAGTTCCTTATCACTTTCTGGATTTGTATGACAATCCAGTCCAGAATGGTGAGTAGTATGCACCACTTCCACAATCTTCAAAATATTGAAATGACTCTAGTTTTAAAAATCCTGCACCAGAATAAGATCAGATGGAATGGAAGTGAGTTCTCTCAGCTATGTGGAGAGCTCCAGAAGAGTACAATGGTATAATCCCAGGCCACAGAGCAGAGATTCCCCCTGTAGAAAACCCTCGTAGCCTACCGCTGCATAAAACTGGGTGCTGATCTGGCCAGGTGAGTTCCCAAATATACTGCAAGTAATGCTGTAGGATCAACTGCTGACCTACACACAGTACTCTGGAAATAAAATAGAATGCACATGGGCCTACAGATAACTGCTCACTGGGCACATCTATACGTGCACAGTTACTGCACAGTAACTTAGGTTTCTGCACAGTAACCAAAAGTTACTGCTCAGTACGGGTATATGTCTACACATGAATGTCCATACTGTGTAGTAACTATGGTGACTTACACTGACTTGGGAGTAAATTTGCTAGCTGTATAATTTATGCCCACTTAGTTATTGTGCAGTAAGGTACGTGTAGATGCCTTACTGTGCAGTAACACTGTGTGTGTGGACTGACTTGAGAGTAACTTTACTCCCAAGTTGGTACACACACAGTATTACTCTGCTGTAACACCTACACATGTAGACGCTGGTCTAAAAACCACTTACTGAGCAGCAAATGCATGTGTAGACATCCCCGCTGAATCCTACATGCCCCATGCCCTAATGTCCCCAGCAAGAGAGCCCTCCAATATGTACTGTATTTTATGGACCCAACAGCACTCATTCAGTCCTCTTGGAATTACCATGGTGAGGCCATGCCACACAAAGTACAGCCCTAGGGTCTGAATCCTTCCTGGTTGCACTTACCTGGTCTCATGATTTAGTATTCATATGTTAAAGGAAACACAAACTCACCAGATCTTCTCTGTTCTCTATTGTGAGCAGCCCAGCAGATTTTTACACTGTTACCAAGCTTGGGATTTTTTTTTTCAGGAGAAAAGAGATAGGACCTGTTCTAGTTGGCAATCCACAGTGCTGGATATGTCTCCTTGGAACAAACACACACTGTGGATCATCTCACCCCATTCCACCAACACTCCTTGCTGGGGATGTCGCTCTCAGGTTCACAGGGATTTCACACTCTCTGGGTTCCTAGGTCCACCCATATCTCCCAGGTCTTGCTGTGAGGGGATCTCATGGGCTATATATGGTGAGGGGTGTTCCTGTCACAGACTTCTAAATAGGGATGGGTCTTCCCCACCTGTGGGTGGGTGAGGGACATGTCAGATAGCCACTGCCATCATGACTGAGGCCAGACCAACTTCCTGGAACCAGACCCTACATATCCAGAACCAGCTCTGGAGCCACGCATGGACAATATAACTTGTGGGGGATTGGGTCTTATCTCTCCTGATAGGCTTTCAGAGGTCAAAAGATTTTACTGTCTGGGTTTGGATAAAAGACAAAATCCTGAGTTTTACTTTACTTCAACCCCCATTTTATTTTTTGTTCCTTAAATCATAGAAAAGTAGAATCAGAAGGGACTTCTGTAGGCTATCTAATCCAAACCTTGTTCAAGGTAGGATTATTTTTATCTAGATCATCTCAGCCCAGTGTTTGTCTAACCTGTTCTTCAAACTACACAGACAGTCCTTTCACATTGAGTCACCAGGCACAGTGACTCAAAACTCCAAGAACAGCCTACATGCACCAAGTAAAGCAGGGGAATGAGAACTGTTAATATCCCTCAGTCTTTTATCAAAAGTAATTTGCCCCACCCCCCTCACCATTTTTGTTGCCCTCTGCTGGACTCTCTCCAATATCCCAACATCCTTTCTGTACTGGGAGGCCAAAAACTGAACACAGTACTCCAGATGTGGATTCACTAGCATTGAATAGAGGGGAATAATTGTGTCCCTTGAACTGCTGGCAACACGCCAACCAGTGCAGCCCAGTATGCCATTGTCTTTCTTGGCAACAAGGGTATACTGCTGGCTCATATTCAGCTTATTGTCCACTGTAACCATCAGGTCCTTTTCTGCAGAGCTGCTGCCCAGCCAGTCATCCCCCAGCCTGTACTGGTGCATGGGGTTGCTCCATCCTAAGTGCAGGGCTGTGCACTTGTCCTTGTTGAACTTCATGGGATTTGTTTTGCTCCAATCCTCCAATTTTTCTGTCTTTCTGAATCCTAGCCCTACCCTCTAGTGTATCTACTACTCGCCACAGCTTGGTATCATCTGCAAACTTGCTGAGGGTACAGTCTATGCTATCTTCCAGGTCATTGATGAAGATATAAAACAAAACTGGCCCCAGAACTGACCCCTGGGGCATTCTACTGCATACCATCTGCCAATTAGACATCATGTCATTAATTACTACCCTCTGAGCCCTAGGCTCCAGCCAGCTTTCTATTCACTTTATAGTTCATTCATTCAGTCAATACTTCCTTAGCTTGCCTGTAAGAATATTGTTGGAGACTGTATCAAAATCCTTGCTAAAATCAAAGTATACCACACATCTACTGGTGTCCCCACATTCACAGAGCCAGTCACTTCATCATAGAAAGCAATCAGGTTGATTAGGCATGACTTGCCCTTGGTGAATCCATGCTGATTGTTCCTAATCATCTTATTTTCCTCCAAATACTAACAATGAATTCCTTGAGGATCTTCTCCATGATTTTCCAGGAACTGGGTTAAGACTGATTAGTCCGTAGTGCCCTGGATCCTTCTTCTTTCCTTTCTTAAAAATGGGCTCTATCGTTGCCCTGTTCCAATCTTCCAGGACCTCTCCAGATCACCATGAGTTTTCAAAGATAATGGCCAGTGGCTCGGCAACCACATCAGCCAACTCCCACACCACCCTCCAGTGTATCTCATCTGGCCCCATGGATTTGTACATGTTCATCTTTTCTAAATAGTCCCTAACCTGTTCTTTCACCACTCTTGGCTGTTCACCTCCTCTCCAAACTGTACTTCCAGGCACAGTAGTCTGGGAGCTGACCTTGCCTCTAAAGACTGATGTGAGAAAGGCATTGAGCACTTCAGCCTTTTCTGCATCCTCCATCACTAGGAGCATTTATACACATAGCTTTTCATCCCACCATGCACCAGAAATTCACCACTTTGGAGCAGACTTGATTAATTGATTAATTGAATCTGCTCTGCATACAAGCTGATGCGAACTGCATTGCACCCGAGTAACAGGTCAGGTTGGTGGATGGAGTCCCCCACATAAGGGAGTCTCCAACCACCATCACCTATTGATTATTTTTGGTGATGGTGGTCTCAATCCTTCCCACCTTAGGGAGGCCTGGCCTGTCCTCCTCTACCAATGGAATGTGCTTTTCCCTGTCTGTTGCATATGTGTTCTCCAGATGAACTGCTTCAGGTGGAGATGAAGACTTCTGCTTGCTGCCAGAGGTCACAAGCTTTCATCTTCCACCTTCCTGGGAGTCTATGCCTTGTCCCTTCTCTAACACTGCCTCTAGCAGTTTTTCCTCTACAGTCCCAGAGGTCTCCTCCAGCATTAAATGCATGAACTCCTCATGGCGGAGGATGTTTCAGAGCCTCACTACCTCCTCCTGCAGTTCTCTTGCCTGCCCCCTGAGAGACAAAGGTTTAAAAAGTCTATGGTGTAAAGTTACATTTTCAGTGCACAAAATACTACTGCTTTGCTGTGTTTAATAGCCCTGGGCCTACATGAAAATATTCCCCAATTTCTAAACATAGCAAGAAGACTGCAGTGAAGGTTCTCAGCTGGTATCAAGCAGCCTAGCTCTAGGGAGTTGAGCAAAACTAAGCCCATTCCTACCAGCTAAATTCTGGCCCAGAATAATCACATGTAACATTTCAGAAATGCTAGTTACTTCAAACCAAAATTATCTGGTGTACAGGAGACCACACACATTGCACATCATGTGCTAAAAGGGTTTACACAGTCAATACTGGAAACCACAATTCAGCTGTGACCTCAGAGCTTTCTGACCACAGCAGCATGACTACCATCAAGTGTGACTCAGTGCAGGTTGGAGATAGTGTAGATATGTACTATTATAGATTAAGGAAAGAAGCTATATAGAGAGAACACACGCTTTGGGGAAACCAAGTTCACTTCATCATATTCTGAGAAAGGACAGCACAGAGCAAACTATGAAGTGGAGGCTGCAGTGGTGCCAAGTCCTGTTCCCAGCCTGTGTACCTGCACCAAGCAGCCACCACAGAGTTTCTGGGCTTTAGGCTCAGCAGGATCTCAGGTGCTTGGAGACTTCCCACTTGGTTCACAGGAGAGATGCAGCAGGAGGGAGCTTGTTGTGCTCCCTGCCCAACTTGATGGCTTAAATAAACATCATAGCACCCCAGAGCATGCATTTTAATAGAAGCTCCATGAGGTCACCAATAAGATGAAGTTAGTGTCAGGATGCGGCAAGATCCCTTATGATAGTAGAGCTTTGCACTTGCAGGGATTCCAGTGAGGCAGCTGAACTTCTTCAAGAAGGAGGACAAACTGGATTGGTTCATAGTATCTGACATCTACACAGCTTCAGCCTGCTCTGCTTTGCAAGTATAAAGGCAAAGGAACTCATCAAATAAATTCAGTAAAATGTAGTGCTGTCAGTTTTATTACCCTACACATTTAGGTCTTGACAAATTGTCTGTATTGAAAACTATATAGGAGATTCTGAATTATCTGATTTACTACAGACTTCTTGAAATTAAGCCTTTCAATTTCTGAAGTCACATTTGTTCTTGCTTTGAGATGCCATACCAGTTTAGGGGAGAAAAAAACAGGAACAATATTTGGACCAAAGTTTCCCCTGCTTACTCTTTGAAATATTTTGTTTCACGTGAAAGGAAATTTATTCCACTTAGCTTTCTCCACAATTAAAAAAAAAAAAAAAAACAAAGCAAAACACAAAATATTATTCTGAGTCAATCAAAAACCTTTTTCTTGACTTTTCAGATTTGCCAGAGAATTGAACTAACAGATTTTTGCCCTAGCATAATACTGTTCATGAGGAGTTGTGTTTCTGGATTAGGTTGGTTTCAGACTTGTGGAAATGTCAATTGCTTTGTGATCATTGCCTGTTGCCTACTCAGTGATGTGCCTTGAAAACCAGAGCAACACAAAAGTTTTGTATACTATAACTACTCTTGTTCCATGTCTCCACTGGCTTTGTTTTTTTCTCTAAACACACATTAAAGCCTGGACTCTAAACAGCTTTTGACTGGGCAAAACCATGCTCCAGTCTTGGGAGCCAAAATCTGTCATTCCATAGGATTACCTTCCTATAGCCACAATCATTTCCTCAGCTTTAGTATGACTGAATATTGTGATTTTTTTTTTTTTTAAGGTACTGGGTGAGGAGGTTCCTAAACTTCTGTGAAACTGTGTGAAACTATGACTGGTCAGAGCAGACTGAAGGATTGCATTTACTCAAATATAAGATGCCCCCCCCCAATAATTAGATACTATATATTGACAATTTAAAATATTGGTATAATTTTCCAGGTATAGAATCTAATTGTTAGAGGTTTGCCTTGAATCTGTCCCCTTCCCACTGCTACAGCAAGGAAAATACATCTAGAGAATGAGGTAGATCCTTTGTCCTCTGCTCATGGAAATAGGGAACAATTTGAAAACACTGACCTTGAAATCAAATTGCCTATAGTAATTTGCCCTTAGGCAAATTTCTATGGGTGCATCCAGAATTGATGCATTTTACCTTTAAAAAACAAACAAACAAACAAAAAACCCTGCAAGTTTTAGTACAGGTATTCCATAAAAGCACTTTTAAGCACCACAAATAGGCAAAGTTCTTTGACTAGATGTTATATGTTTTATTAGACCAGTTACTCAGTTGGTCTAGTAAAATGTAGCACATCTACTCAAAGAACCTTGCCTGCCTATATCCTTAGACCAACACGGCTACAACTGAAAATACAGATTTTAAGCACCACATTCCTACCTATACAAACTATGAATAATATTAATCCAAAGCAGGCTGGGCCTCAGCTAAGTCAACAGCATTTCAAGCCATGGAGACACTACAGCTCAGCCCTGCTCAGTATGTGCTTGTACAGCAGATATCCCCCAAAAGGATCCAGTTAGCCCCCGACTCATGACTAGAACTAGATGTTCTGGTCACAAGTCCTGGGATCCTCCAAACATTTATACTCAGGGCAACCTTGTCTGGCTCCACCTCCTGGAGAGCAGGGCCACACAAATTGTATGTAACAGGCTGAAAGAGGGGGTGACAGAGGGATTCTGGGTGTGCTGTTCAGAGCCCTGTTTGGTGCTGTTTGACAGACATTTAAGGTTGGTGAAGAAACAGGAATATTGGAAATGGAAAGAAAGGCATAGCTCAACTGTGGGAGTAAAGAAGTCGTCAAAATGTCTTCCCTGTAGTAGCTCACCATAATTTTAAAAGAGTCATAGCTGAGGAGAACTGAGTGCAATTGAAACTATTATATATTTTATGGAGTTCATTGGCCTATGCTTGGGAAAGGTTGCAATCAGTGCCATAGCTGCTTGGCTGCTTTTTGGCTAGGATCAAATGTGGTGGCTGGGTGGAGGCCCAGTATACTGCCTGGATTGATGCCAGAAGCACTGGTGGGGATGGAGCAATGGGATGAAGAGGAAGAAGGTGGAGCTCTCAGAGCCCAGAACAGCATCAGTGATAGTCCTGGAGAGGAGGATGACAGTTATGGAAGAGAAAATGGACCAAGTGATGAGAAGTGAATTGGAGAGTGGAAGCAAAGTTCCAGAATCTGATGGCAGATGGACGAAGGTGAAGAAGAAATGATGAAAGAAGGTAGGAAAGAAAGATGTGATGTGACTGGCCATGTTGGAGGAGGTTATATAGAAGAAAGCAATGATGGAAGAGTCCATTTGGTAGGAAGAACAGGAGAAGAGGAAGAGAGGAGGTCAGAAGAGAAATGAAGAATGAAACAGTGATTGAAGGGAAGATGAAGGCTAGTGGGAGGGATAAACCAGATCTGTAAACAGAAAGAAGATGGGAGGCAGAAAGATAAGTAATAAAACATTCTGCACAAATATCCAGTGACATGCCTCATAGTGCAATCAATTCCATAAAAGCAAACGAGTTATATTGCTCTTTTATTCTCTTTCATCTTGGATTTTGATAAAAAATTGAGGAGCAAATAAAGCAAACATTGTTTTTATGCCTAGTTCTAGAATAAAATGACAAGGGGTCTTAACTTCATTGTACCCTTCAGTATATATCCATTCTACCATACACTACCCCTTTTTTTCTACATCCATTCCATCCTTTTTATGCAGCAGTTTAACTAGGAAGATAACCAACTCCACAATAATTCTGAAGGAAATCCCTAGTGTCACCCTAACAGGGGCAGTTTTCATGGCTCAAAGAAAACTGAATTATACTGTCCTTTCTTTGCTCCAACAGGACTAATTAGGTTTACAGCGTCCATTGGTAAGACAAAAGCAATTAATATAAACGTAAGAGGTTTCACCAATGTAATGCATGGAAAACTTTTGTTACAAGTATTTATAACTTTTATATTTGGAGGGGAAGATCAAAAAGCATAGGAACATTTGAGAGACTTGGAACCATGACAAAATATCTCTTTTCTCTGGTCCTCAGTGGCCACATCTCCACAAGACATTGACTGCACAGTAGCTCATGACTACTGCACAGTAGGGCTGTGCGAAATTTTGCCACCAGTTTTGTTTTGATGCTGTTTCAACGTGTTTCAAGATTGAAACAGAAATCAAAACAAAAAAGATATAGTTGACACAGCCTTGAAGCAAAACGAGGCAAGTCAAAACGTTTTGCCATTTCAACAGTTTTGACATTTTGCCCATAGGCTGTAATGGGGAAGATCACAACAGCCTATAACTTTGTCAATTCTGGCCTGATTTAGATGAAACTTTGCAGAATGATAGCACCCTCTGAGGGCATTAAGTCTACCCAGTCTCAAGGATATAGGTGCAGGGGGCCAGGGAAACTGCACCCCAATGCCTTGAAAGCAAAACTCATGCCATGCATATGTGTTAAGCCACAGCAAGATCAAAACTACATGCATGCTAGCCCCTGCTGAGGCCACAAAGACTGCCAGATTTCAAGGAGATATGTGCAGGGGTTTGGGGGAAACTGCACTTCAAGCTGTGGACAAGCAAAACTCGTGACATGGGTGACACTATGTATGTTAAGGCGCAGCAGGGTGAACGCTGCAAGCCTGCTAGGCCCTGCTGGCCAGGAATCCTGCCAGCTTTCAAGGAGATCAGTGCAGGGGGGTTCTGGGGCCCTGCACCCCTAGCTGCTGACAGGCAAAACTCATGATATGGGTGTTTGTGCAACTGCTGCCTCTCATCAGGTAGCAGGACTGAAGATCCCCCATCACTTGCCACCATAGACGTGGGGGTAATAATTGACCACAATATGAACATGAGCCAGCAGTGTGATGCTGTAGCCAGCAGGGCCAACAATACCCTGGCATGTATCATTTGATTCATCTCCAGCAAAACCAGCAAAAACATTGCAAAGAAGTGATTCTCCTGCTCTACTCAGCTCTACTTAGCATTGGTGAGACTGCAGCTGGTGTACTGCATTTAGTTCTGGGCTCCGCATTTTAACAAGGACATGGTAAAGGTTGAGAGAGTCCAGAGAAGGGGTACCCATATGATCAGAGACTTGCACAGCAAGCCATATGAGGAAAGGCTGAGGGACCTGATACTCTTCAGCCTGAAAAAGAGAAGGCTGAGAGGGGACTTGGTAGCAGTTTACCACTATATCAGAAGCATATGTCTAGGGCTCGGTGAACAACTGCTCACCAGGGCAACCTTGGGGAAAACCAGAAGTAATGGTCACAAACTCCTGGAAGATTGTTTCAGGCTCATTTCAGACTCAACATTAGGAAAAACTACTTCACAACTAGGGTGTCCAGACTGTGGAATAAGCTCCCTCCAGACGTGGTGCAATCACCTTCCTTGGAAATCTTCAAGAGGAGACTGGACAGTCACCTTGCTGGGGTCACCTGTTGTCTTTCCAGCTTGGTGCAAGGGGCTGGACCCAATGATCTTCCAAGGTCCCTTCCAGCCTCACAATTTATGGATCTATGATTGGCTGGAGGCTAAGTCTTAGGCGATGTGGCTTTGAAACAGCTCTTCCAGAGACTTCCAGAGCAAACTTGGTCAGGTTCCTTAGCCTCCCTGAGCCCCAGCTAATCACCTGTAAATGGAGTAATTACACTTCCCAATTCACAGGAGTATTGTGAGAATAAATTCATTAAACAACTGTGAGGTACAATGACAGGCTTCCTGGCTGCAGCGGGGCCTAGCAGGCCTGCAGTTTTCACCCCCCTCTGCCCCAAGCCAGACACAGTCCCACAAGCACCCATGATACAAGTTTTGCCTGTCAGCAGCTAGGGGTGCAGGGTCCCAGAAGCCAGAACCCTGCACCTATTTCCTTGGCACCTGGCAGTCTTTGTGGCTGCAGCAGGGGCTAGCATGCCTGCAGTTTTGACCCTGCTGTGGCTTAACACATACACGTGACATGAGTTTTGCTTTAAAGATTTTGGGGTGCAGTTTCCTCAATCCCCTTGCACCTATCTCCTTGAAACATGGCAGGCTTCATGCCCGCAGAAGGGGCTACCATTTCTGCAAGTTTCATCCAAATCCAGCCATAAATGGAAAAGTTATAAACTGTTTCATCCTTCCCCATTATAGCCTATGGGTGAAATGTCAAAACTGTTTCAACGGAAAGGAACAGAACAGCGGTTTTGAATAGAAACAAAATTTGAAATGGAACTCTGTTCCATCGAAATGTCGAATTGCTGGTCAAAATGGAATGCTGCTGTTTCACACAGCCCTGCTGCCCAGTAGTGTTGTGTCGCAGAAAACTACTGTGCAGTCAGTGGCACAAAAAAGTTGTTTGGCAGTGCTGCTGAGCAATAAATCCAGTTACTGTGCAGTCATCTAGTACTTGTTTATACAAGTACTAAGTGACTGCACAATAATGACTGTGAAGTCAGCATGATGCAGCCAGCAATGATGGAATCATTAGGAGTACTGTCTACCTCTGGGATTTCTGATGACCTGAATATTGTGTGCCCCGAAAAGTTTCCAACTACACTCCTGGTACTGGTCTCACTTACCTTTGCATCAGCAAATGTTCATGGAGTTTCATTACAATCCGCACATTCCTTCTTCAGCCTCATTCCTCACCTAGAAACTTTCGAACTGCCAAATAAATTTGAACTCTCAAGAGAATAACATTGGCCTAAAGCCTCTGGATTCATACAATCATGGGAACATAGACAAGTAGGCCTGGAGGGGACCTTCATAGGTCATCAATCCAAGCCTCTGCCTGAGACAGGATCATCCCCACCCAAGCCATTCTGTACACTTTCACTGTTTAACCTCTTAGCAAACCTCCACCATCAACCCTAACACAACACAAAACATAACCCCCTATTTCTCCTCATTTCTTTTTACACTTTGTTTCTTTCATGTCTTGCCATTGTAGTTGTAAAAGAAAACATACACTCACAATAGCTGCCTCTCCAGCTTCTGTGAGAGTTTCCTGAGATGCAGCTGTGCAGGCACGATAAGCAGAGATCTCTTATTTGGAGATATTTTGGGTCACCATCTCCAATATTGTCAACTGATCTCTACTCTTCTCGGCCCTATCAATCTAGGCAAGTTTAGAGATAATGTTAGAGAGCTAGCAGTACCATTACACACTTACTTTGGGCACCACAGATCCCAGTGATTATCAGGAAAATGAGGCACAGTGGCATGATCCCAAGATCTAGTGGCACCATGGGGAAGATGGTGGGGCTAGCCCTAGTACAGAGATGGAGAAAAAAAGAACCCTGTGGAGATGAAGTGAGGTTGGGATGGAGTGCACTGGTGTATTTCTGGGGTGTAGGTTGTAGCCATGTTGGTCTAAGGACACCCAAAGAGCCTTGGATTATTTCCATAATGTATAATCCAGACCAAGCCACAAACATGGAAGAAAACTTCTTAAGTGTCTATCACTGAGTAGACAGTTGCTGTGACTGGGTGGCAAAGAGAGTGTTTGGGCAGAAGTGTGTGCCTGAGGCTCATGGGGCTAGAGGACAAGTGGTCTTTGCTTTCTTCTGGCCACAATTGGAACTCAGCCCTCAGAGTCACTGGCTAGCACTGCCTCAGTTCCAGGGAACAAAACTTCCAAGAGAAACCCCAGATAAATGCAGGTGGCTCTACATGGAAACTATTGGATCATAGTGTACAATAGAGCAAAACAGTGTGTGGGTTCAGTAACGGGTGTAAGAGATTACTTGCTACATGGCAGGGCTGTGGGGATGACCAACCACAGCCATAACCTGCATCTACTGGAACACTTTCTGGGCACATCTACATGCGCAATTAATATGCACTTCTGCATGTATGCCTAGACTACAGCACACTGAGCTGTGACACAGCAGCCCCAGATGACAGCCAGCCCAGAGGGTCAGCTTGCCATCCTAGAGCTGCTCCAACTGGGTTCAATGTGCTGCAGAGGGGCTTGCTGGGGCATGAGGGTGCTTCAGTGTGAGACTAGCCAGCAGGCAGCCCCTGCACTGAAGCACCCTCATGCACCAGCCAGCTTGATTAGTGACTACATGCGCATTGGTGTAGAGTAAAAAACTCCACCTCAGGATAATATTTGTATTTACAAGTACTAACTTGCAGCAGAGTTAATTAGTTTACTTCATCCTAATAACCCATCATGTGGAGATGCTGAGACATTAGGCAACTCTGCAGTAAATGCCTCATGTAGTTGAGTCCTCTAAGGCACAAGGGAATGAGCAAACAGCACTGGGGTGGTTCCGGGCTGTCTTGTTTGCATTGAGGTCTGAGGTGGCAAAGGTGGCCTGGAAAGGCTGGACTCAAATCCAAGCTAAGCACACATTACTACTAGGGCTGTACAAGGCTTCAGACCATGCTTCGGATCCAGAGAAGCTTCAGAGCCTTCAGCATCTGAAGCAGCATGTCCAGATCAAAGTGCTGGCCTCATTAGGCTTCCCGAAGTGGTTCAGAGCTTCCAAAGCGCTTCGGAAAAGCTTAAAAGCCTACTCGGAGATCCGGCCATAGGGTATAATGGGGAATCAATGAAATATCTATAATGTTGTTGGTTTTTGTCTGATTTGGATGAAACTTGCAGGGATGGTAGCAGCTGCTGGAAGCATGAAGCCCGCCAAGTTTCAAGAATATCAGTGCAGGGGTTTGGGGGGAACTGCACCTCAAGCTGCTAACAGGTAAAACTTGTGACAGATAACTCTGTGTGTGTTAAGGTGCAGCGAGCTGGAAACTGCAGGGGTTGTGGCCCCTGCTCAGGCCACAAAGCCTGCCAGCTGTCAAGGAGATGGGTGCAGGGGGAATCTGGCTTCTAGGGCCCTGCACCTCTGGCTGCTGACAGGCAAAACTCATGACATGGGTGCTCATGCACCTGACTGTTTCTCTCTTGGGGCAGTTGATTGTCTGTATCGATTATTTCCTTTTCTTAGTCTGTGGTTTTGTATGTATTAATCATTTCTAATTAACTCATAATGACCTTAATTAGCAAGGATTAACACCTACAAACACAGCCAGCAGGCTTCGTGGCTGCAGCAGTGGCGACCATCCCTGCAGCTTTCACGCTGCTGCGCCTTAACACACGCAGTGTCACCCATGTCACGGATTTTGCTTGTCCACAGCTCGAGGTGCACTTCCTCCTAAACCCCTGCACCTATCTTCTTGATCTTCTTGAAACTTGGCAGGCTTTGTGGCCTCACCAGGAGCTACCATCCCTGCAGTTTTCACCCTCCTGTGGTGAAACACATACATGTGACATGAGTTTTTGCTTTCAAGAATTTGTGGTACAATTCCCCCCGAACCCCTGCACGGATCTTCTTGAAACTTGGCAAGCTTCATGCACTCAGCAGAGACTACCAACCCTGAAAATTTCATCCAAATCAGACAAAAAGTCAACAAAGATATAGCTATCTCATTCATTCCCCATTATACCCTACAGCCAGATCTCTGAGGCGGCTCCAAAGCCTAGGAGCCACTTTGGCCGGATCGAAGCAGGAACCTGGCCCAGAGCTCCAGATCAGATCCCTGGCATCTGAAGCAGCCAGATCCAAAGCTGGATTGAAGAGATGCCTACTTGCACAGGCCTAACCACTACCTATGTCCCATATGGTATTTCTTCACCCAGCATGCTGAGGAGTCTGACTGGAGTTCTGGAGGAGTTCCCAGTCTGAGGACTGACAAGGTGTCCTCTTGTCCCCACATTCCTGGTGAGCTCTAGCAGAGATCTTTAAACTTGCATAACATGGAGTCAGTGACATGATGAGATTTGAGGAGGAACTGGGGGAGGTCTCACGTTGATTTAGACCCAGCAGGTGGAACAGCTCAGAATTATGGCTGGGAGATAAATGGTTACTTATTCTGACAAAAACATGATGGTTTCAAACAGGATTCCATTCTGCATCTGGTCAAAATGGCAAGGTCATTCAAAATGTATCATGATATAAAGAAAGGAAATGAGACTGAAAGAGGTGGAGAAACTCCCCCCTGAAGTGGCAGCAACTTCAGCATTCCCATCAGACATGAGAGAGCAAGGACTTCTTATACCAGGGGTTCCCAAACTGTGGTATGAGTACCCCTGGGGGTATGCACAACATCCCTGGGGGGTGCATGGGAGAATTTGTGTAATGGCAGGTTTAATTTTTATTATAATAATAATTGGCATTTAATGTGTTAAAACATAAAATATATGCTGGTAAGGGTACGTGGGCAGCTGGTAAATCTGGAAGTGTGTATGCAATAAGAAAAAAGTTTGGGAACCTCTATCTTAAACTATTCTCATCTTGCTGCACAGAACACCTGGCAGTTTGGTGGTTTCAAGAGTGAGGTAGTGATGTGCAATGGTCAATTCACTTTTAGCACTTTTCCAGCATTTCTCCCTGACATTCCTCAGGCCTACTGCACACAGGTATGAGCAGAGACATGCTCCTCTGTCTGTGTCTTACCCTCCATCTTCCCTTGTGTTGCTGTGGCTATGTCAGTGCGTGTCAGTGGGTTTCACTGTCACATAGCAATTTTCCACCCTGCCCTCCAAGGAAAAATCCAGCTTCTCCATGCATATCCCAGGCTGCCTCCTCTTTGGTGGAACAAAGCTTCTTTAACTCACGTCAGGTCCACACAACTGACACTTGCCCCTGGAACACCTACCCCCTCACCCCCTCCCACCCAGCACAAATCAGCTAAACCCTGCCCACAGCAATGTGCTGTTACACAGTGACAGCCCTGGAGCCCTGGGGAAGAGACGCCAGCATGTGTCCCCAAGGCAGTGAGCAGTTGTCACTGTTAGGAACAGAATGAGGAGTGGTGTCTGTCAGGGACTGGTGGCTGTGTGTGTGTGCAGATGTGCCCAAGGGCAGTGGATCAAAGGACAAGTGTGACAGAGGGTGGGGTTTACAGTCACCTCACCCTGATGGATGGGAGCCAGTCCCCTCCCTTCCTCCCAGGACAGAAAGATTGACAGCCTCTCCCCTTTCCCAGCACAAACTACACAGGAAGCCCTTGCTGCTGCTCTAAGATGTGCTGCTCTTGCACAAAGTGCACAGGGCAGAGACTTGTTCCAGATGGGTGACAGAAAGGGGGTGGGGTTAGGAGATGCTGCACAGACCTGGGATATCAGTGAGAAATGGAGATGCAGTGACACATGAGTCTGTGAGACAAAGACACTTTACTGTAAGCAAAGCACTTTCCATAGATTGTAATGGACAGTAGTAACCAGTACCCATTGCTCTACCATGGGGTCAGTGAACCTAATTCCTTTGGCCTGTCAGGAAACCCAGGTCCTGAAGCCCCAGGGACTGGCCTGGATGAGATGATGGAATCCATGGGACACTTGTGGAGGACCATGGTGACAGTGGGGCCTCAATACCTGTTTGGGAGCTGAATTGTAAACATCCATGTTTAAACATATTGGCCATAAGCCTTTTACTTAATATTCTCAGGTCTTGCCCTCCAGCTCAGCACTGCTGGGGGCTGAAAGGATCTGTGGAAAGAGGCTCCATCTCTCTTCATCCTCCTTTCACCCTTCAAAGAGACACAACAGCAGCATCACTAGCAGCATGACCAGTCGCATCCTGAGCACCAATATTGCACTGGAGGATGGAGGAGAGGGACAGAGTCTGACTGGGATCCATCTGCTCTCTGTTCAGGGAGGGATTCTCCTTTTTGTACCCTATGTTCAGGGCTCATCAGGAATTCCCTTTGCCCCACTCAGGTTCTGCACAGCACATGGGATCAAGGTGCTGCCACCCAGAAGACCTGATCACTGCTACTGGCTCTGCAACAGTCATTTCCCCAGCCCTAAATGGGGAGGAAAGGGTAACAGTGAAGGGACCATGGCCGGCACCTGCAGGAGGACACCTGATAGTGAGCCACCCACCCACTTTCCAGTGACACTTGCAGCCTGGTGACACCCAATAGGCCATTTCAGGGTATGGACCTCCCCCTGAGAGCCCCAAAGAGACCACAAAGGCATGCACAACCATTCCTGAAAGACCACACCCATGGCATTAATCAAGCATAGTGAAATGCAAGTGGTGGGAGATGGTTTATTTTTAGAACCAAGGTGACATTTCCATAGCAGATAGAGGACATGGAGCATTCCCAGGGTAGTGGTGGAAACCCCAGACTTTAGGGATCCTGCTGTTGGGCAGGGCCAGAGCCTGACTTGTACACAACAGGGGGCAACTGTGCCTGGGCATGAGCAGTCATTGGGAGATAAAGGGTATCTGATTTCCATAGGCCTATGATGCCCTGCACAGCTGTACACACCATTAGATCCTGGAACTTCCTGTTTGCCTGAGGGGTTGGCAAGTTACCATGAAAGCCCATCAGCATCAAGAAAAGAAGATACAAGGATGTAATGAAGGCAGGAGCGTCCCCTCACTGCTTACAGATGCAGCTTGGCTGTGGGGGAGAGAGATTGCTGTCACCTAGCACAGGCATGAACTGGAAAAGATGACAGAAGAGGTGAGGTTTTCCATTGTCTATGTGGCTTCACAGCCAGTCCTAGATTAGCAGTTGCACTGCCCCTGGATGAAGTTTAGGATAATGCTGTCCTCCCTGCAAACAGCAGCACAGTATCCAGGGATTTCTGCTGTTGGATCCATTTCCATTCCCAAGCTCCACGCTCCTCTTTCAGGTGCAGTGATCTCCTTGGCCAGCCCCTACCGCGCCATTTGTCTGGTGGGTCAATCAAGTTTATTTTTTTCCTTGTGCTTTCTTCTTCTTCTCACAAATGCAGAAACGAGTTTCTCCACAGCCTCCAGGTTTCACTTTATCACCTTGCAAATATGCACAAGCTCCACCATCGTAATTATGAGGACTGGGGTCTGAGAGCACAAACCTGGAAGGCAAAACCACAAGCTACAGTCAGGTCTATTCTTCTGACCTCCTGTGTCAGAACACAGAGCTAAGAGTTCTCCCTGATTTATAGCAGTGACCTCAGGGGATGTTCAAGCCATGGCAACAGGAAAGTTGGAGATGCTTTGTAGCTCAAGCCTGTAATTGGTTGGATGGCAAACAGCTAGCACAAGACCCCTTCACTCTCATGGCACATTTATAAGACAGGGTGGGATCCAGTTTGATTCCTCAACCCACTTCATGTGAGAACAACTTCAGTGCTCCAGAAATTGCTCCTGGAATCAAATTTGCTAAATCGTTTCTTTCCTCCCTATCCTGTGCCTGCATGCTGACCCAGAGAGATCTCTATTCCCAAAGTGGGTGAGAGAAGAGGCACCGGTTTCCCATACAACTCACAGATCACATAAGCTCAGGTGGTGTCCATGCGATAGATTCATGTACAATATGACTCTTCAACATGTCATGCACCTGTGATGCAGCAAACTTCCCTGTTCCCACTAACCCACCACCCACATCTATGATCTAACACTACCATCTCAAGAGCCATATTAAATGGCTACCCTGTATTATGGTATACTGGTCTGCAAGAGACATGGGAAATTGCAATAAAGTGGACAGTTTTCAGGAAAGAAAAGCTGTTTGAGGGCAGTGACGAAGTGTTATGATGCTATTCCAGCCCTGCTGGACATGGTCACTAGTCACAACCAGGGTGTGGGGAGCCTGTACAGAGGCAGTGGCATTTGGGGGTCTTTGAGATACAACACTGAACTAGTGGCACCAGCCCGCCACTGCCATCTGATAGTGCCAGACCCTCAAGGTTCCAGGGGGAATTACATGCAGGTGCAAGTGCTGCACTTTAGCACAGAGCTGAGGAGAGGTACACGACTGGTGCCTTCAGCTGCTCTGCCATGGACTGCCACTGCTGTTGCTGCCTTCTCCAACCCCTCCACACCATCAGGCAGCCTGTGTGCCCGCTTCCATGCCCCCGCCATATTAGGAGAAGTGGTATTTTCTGCAGTTAAGAGGGCAGGCAGATATTTTGCAGAACGGGTCATCCCCTTCCTCCCTCCAATGCTGCTGGGGCCAGCAGAAGGTGCCACATGACACAGGGGTGATCCCTGGTATGTAAGATCTTGCAGATCTACTCCCTGAGGTACATACCAGGGGTCAGCAGGGGGCAGACAGTGGTAAAGAGATGAACAGGTCATTTTTTTTAAACAGTTCCTCTCAGCACTTGTGTGATTTACTTTGGCAGGGGAATGGCATCTGTTATATGTTTTGAATCTGAGCCTTATACACAAAATGTACATACATACAGACAGACACATACATACATCTTATTGGGTGTCAGAGTGAAGTGTGCTGCCAATTTTAATTTAGAAAAAATAGGTGCTCCAGGTGTCAAAGGTTTGGGAACCACTGCCCTAGTGACACAGACTTACAGGCCAGAGGAGAGAGCTGAATCATCCGTCCAGACCCACATCCTCTTTTTGGAGTCAAACGACAATCCAATCCAGAACGGGTAGTAGTATGCACTGCTTCCACGATCTTCAGCATATTCAAAAGACCTTGCAGTTATGAAGCCCTGCAATGCAATAAGATCAGATGGAATGGAAGTGAGCTCTCTCAGCCACGTGGAGAGCACCAGCAAAGTGCTATGGTATTACCAGAAGCCCTAGTGCAGAGATCCTTCCCTTGAAGAAAACTAGGTAGCCTACACCTGCATAAGAGCCAATGCCAGTCTAACCAGGTGAGTTCTCAAACATACTTCAGGTAACACTGTAAGATCAGACACATGGCTAAGCCTATGCACACAGTAGTCTGGAAATACAATAGAACTCATGTGTGCATATATATCAACCCTCTATCCATGCCATCCCCCCACACCTCCAGCCCAGAAACTGTGAAGCTGTGCCAGAAAGTGCAGCCCTAGAGCCTGGCTCCTTCCTGGCTTCATTCAAATGGTCACATTGTACTGATATATTACAAGAAATGCACACACCTGCTCTTCTTTACTCTCTATCATGAGCAGCAAGGCAGATTGAGAAATGCAGGAGGAATTACACTGCTCCCAAGTTCCTTTTTCAGGAGAAAACAGGTAGGACCTGTCCTGGCGGGCAGTCCACAGCCCTGGACACTTCTCCCCTGGAACAAAAACAGACCATGTATCAGCTCATCACGTTCCCCCATTTCTGTGTTCCTCTACCTTCACTGCTTGTGTCTCATGGGCCCTATAGTGTGTGTGTGGGGAGGAGAGGGTGGCAGCTTCTGCCACATACACCTGAAGGGGGATGGGTCTTCTCCTCCCAGAGTAGCTGCTTCAATGTAGACAATGGCAGGGACTTGCTTCCACAGCTGTCTGGTTGAGGCATGGTCCCGACAGCCTCTGCCATTTTAGCTGAGGCCAGACCAACATCTTGAGCCCCACCTGAGTTGAGGACCTGAGGCTTATTCCAGGAGGTCATGGTGGTGAAGAGGCAGGAGCACTAGGCCCTGTCCAACAGCTGCAAGTCATGGAACAGGATGGGGACAGTAATGAACCCTGGAGGAAAGATTTGGTTTTCCCTCCCCTGACAGGTCCTGAGAGTTCGGAAGATTTCCCATCTAGAAGTCTGAGGAACAGGCACAATTCTGAAAAAAAAATCATTACAGCAAAAGGACCTGCCCTTGTTTGTAATCCACTGTGCTGGACACTTCCCCCTCTGGAGCAAGTACACATCACTGATCAGCTCACCCCATTCCCCATCACTCTCATTCTGGGGATACCACAGTCAGAAAGAAAGAGGATGGGTGTTTTTCCTCAAAGGCTGGCAGCTGTGACTATGCAGAAAAGAAGAGTTGCTGGCTTCCCAGGCTACATGGGAGTGATAGGCCAGACAGTCACTGCCACCTTCTTTGAGGCCAAACCAACCTCCTGAGCCCCAGTTGGGTCAAGGAATAAGGGTTTGTTCCCAGCAGGGGGAGGTGAGCAAGAAGCAAGGCCACCCAGACTCATTGTGACAGAGGCAAGTCCCAGAACCAGACATGGGCAGTAATGACTACTGGAGGAAATGTTTTTTTCTACACCACTGAAAAGTTTTGAGAGGTCCAAAGTTTCCCATGTCCTGACTTCAGATGAAAGGCAAAATCCTGATTTCTTTTATGAGCTCCCAAAACCAACTCTTTTGTGTTTGGGTTACTCGATCTTTTCTGTGTGTGAACATGTTTTCACACTTTGCATCTGTTTTCCTCAGCATCTTAAATGAACCTCATACCAGGGAACCAAAATCATTTACTTTCCAAAGATTTTCACTCCCTGCCAGGCAGGGGATGGGGAAGAAAGCAGAGTGCTTTTTGATGGGAGGTATGGGGAGGGAGGATCTCCCCATTCTCCAGAACTCCCAACAAACAGGACCTCATGACAGCGTTTCCAAAGATATCCCTCAGCCAAAGCCAATACATCTCTGGGAGAGGGAAATACACTGTAGTTCCAGGACAGCCTCACGTATGTGACTGGACCTGCCCTGTGGAGACACCAGGTTCCAGCCTACAATTTACCTGTGTCCTTGGGCTTCTCCATTGTAGTTACAGGCAGGATAGGTGTTTGGCAGGACATCAGCTCAGAGGTGAGATGCTCCACTTGCTTCACAAGGCTGTCCTGCTCTCTGCCCAGCTGAACCTCTTAAACATCAGAACAGCACATCAGTGCCTGTACATAGAGGCTGTAGTGAAGTTTCACAGACCTGATCTCTTTTGTTGTGACCCAACCCCCCCTGTTGCATCAATAGGTTTTGAAGTTACAGCTGCTGGGCATTTTCTGGTGGAACACTTTTACTTATTGCAAAAAAATATTTATCAGAATTGAGCCCCTGTGCAGAAGCAGCTGTTTCAACAATACGTGCCATGGAACTGGGTCAGATTTGCAATGGAAACTGGCATGGCTCTCCCTGCCAGTTCGCTGCCCATAGGGTGGGGGCAGGGAGAGAGGGGAATTCCCCCGTGGCCCATCTTGCTGCCCGGGGTGGGGTGGTCCCCCATGGCAGGTCACTGCAGCCACTTCCAGGAGTGGCTGTGGCTGCTTCTGGGAGTAGCTGGAGTGATCAGCCGGCACTTGCAGGAGGGGTACCAGCGCTCCCGCCTGCCCCCTCTGACCAATGCCTAAGTGGTGAGCATGGCTCATCAGAGAGTGCACTGGTGCAGTGGTGCTCTCAGGGGGTGCATGTGTACCCCTGTGCACCCCCTACATGTTGCCACTGATCACCTGCCCACTCACCTCCCTGTTATCTGCAAGGAGCTTAAGGAAAGGCTCAGGCTCCCCAGCTCCTAGCACGTCCACCTGGAGGGAGGCAAAGGAGTCGGGGTTCCATGATGGCTTCCTTGCATGTCAGCCTTGGAGCTGGGCCTCCAGTGGCTTCCAAGCCCCCAAACAGAAAGCTGGGGATTGCATTTTGGCAAGAAATATCCAGGTTAAGTCTCTGTGCTCCCATCTGGGGTTAACAACGCTTACTATTTGTAATTTATTTATTTTTTTTGCGGAACTGAAATCCAGGCTCAACCTAACTGAAATCCTAGCTCAACCTACCTTAGCTGACAGACACTTCCTGAGTGATCACAGAGCAAAATGTCCAGAGTACCTGTCCCAACTAGCACATATCTGCTGAGATCATCTCCACACAGCTCCAAGGAGCTTTCAGATCATCATGCCTGACCACTGCAGAGGTCTACACCACAGCACAAGCTCATATTTCCAAACCAGTGCTCACTTAAGGAAGCAACCCACAGGTGGTGATGTGCCAGACTGACATTCTGCTTAACAAAAAAATATGACTAAAATTGTATTTTCAGGGCACAGAACAGCACAGATTTGTCCATGAGTAACAGCACTTTGAATGTATGAAAACATTTTCTATTTTCTAAACAGTCTTCAGGCCTGCAGGCCAATTCTCTACTGTGTTGATGAACCTAGCTGTAGGGAGTTCACTAGAGCTAGGCCCATTCACACTAATCTGAGGGTCTAGCGCAGAATTATCCATGTGTGCAGAAGCTCTAGTATCTTATAACAGAAATAGCCAGGTGTACAGGAGACAACACACATTGCATATAATCAACTAAAGGGGCTGAAGCAACCAGCAGCGAAAACCATAATGGAACTGTGACTTCAGTGTTTTTCAGACAAAAGCGTCATTGTCACTATCAAGCATGACCCAGCACAGGCTGCAATGGTAATGGAACTTAAACACTGCATCAAGCAGTTCCCATGAAGCTACTGGGCTTTGGATTTAAGAAGATACCATCAGTTGTGGGAGAGTCTCCACCTGAGGTGTGAGGGGATTTTTGTGCTCTGGGCCCAATGAAGTGACTTCCACATCAGAGTCGTCCCCCCACTCCCTCCTCCCCTCTCCCCCCAAAAAACAAACCAAAAAACCCCCCCAAAAATGGGCCAACATGTTTAGGACAGACCTTGAAGTCCATTTTCTCTGCAGCTGCCCTCTCACACCCCTGGATACACCTCAGGTACATCAATTATCTTTTCACAATATGGACATATTGGGAATCATTTCTACAGATGGTCTCTGTATTGTGGTGACACAAAGCCCCAGTAAGAGTGACACAATTTATGGTTAGAACAGTTAGAAACTTCCTAAGGGAAAATTTTTTCCATTGAAAAAAAAAAAGTTGAGTTCTCACAAGTGAACACAAACCGTTCCATTGGGACTAAACTTCTCATGGACGACAGAGAAGTTTGCAATGGAAACCCCCCAGGTGCCCTTCCAGCTCACCATCCCACCTGCTTCTCAGGCGCTTCATATGGAGAACCTGCAAATATGGAGGCCTAAGGGGTGGCCAACCTGGTGGAAATAGTGCAATCATGCCTGTAAAGGCTTCCAGGCTCTTCCATGGCATCTTTAGGGGCTTGCCACGTACCCAGGGCTCCCAGATCTTCCAAGCATTAAAATGAGATGCTGACAAATTTCATTTCTGTAAGAAATATCCAGGTCTGGGCTTTTCTTCCCCTGATTTGGTTTGAAAATACTTCCAATACCACAGTTCCAAACACACAGTCTTTTTGTGCAGGAGTGAAATTCAATCCCTAGCAAGCTCCAGTAGCCTAAAAACAAAATCACCAGGTGTCCAGGAGACCACATACATTGCACAGTGGATGGATGCCCCAATGGTCTGACAGGCCAGAACTGAACTGATTCAATTTTGCTGACCTCGTGAAGGAACATCTTGACAAGCTGGATACCTTCAAGTCAGCCGGCCCTGACAATCTTCACCCCAGGGTACTTAAGGAGCTGGCAAGCATCATAGCCCAGCCTCTAGCATGGATCTTTGAAAACTCTTGGCACTCTGGTGTAGTGCCCGAAGACTGGAAGAAGGCCAATGTGGTGCCTATCTTCAAGAAAGGGAGGAAAGTGGATCCGGCTAACTACAGGCCCATCAGCCTGACTTCTATCCCGGGGAAGATCTTAGAAAAGTTTATTAAAGAGGCCATCCTTAATGGACTGGCCGACG